>NC_056444.1:19793804-19821304 GCF_018296145.1 Oncorhynchus tshawytscha
GAGAGAGAGAGAGAGAGAAAGAGAGAGAGAGAGAGAGAGAGAGAGAGAGAGAGAGAGAGAGAGAGAGAGAGAGAAAGAGAGAGACAGACACAGTTCCCCCCCGGGTGACCATGCAGCCGTCATATCCACTCTGATTCTGAATTATCTCTGATTGGTTGTCATGACTGTGTGTCCTGCACAGCTGAGACCACTCATCACAAAGGCTCAGCACACACAGACACACAGACACACACACACACACACGCACGCACGCACACACACAGTGTTCAAAGCCTGTCTGCTATATTTTTATAGCTTGGGATCACATTTCCCTAAAATGCTGAGTATTCCACCAACGCATGGCTTTTTAAAGAGTTGTGGGGAGAGAGGTTTGTTTGTGAGAGCTGTGTGTGTGTGTGTGTGTGTATCTGTGTGTGTCTGTGTCTGTTTAAAGAGTTGTGGCTAGAAGCTGCCCACTGGGCACAGACATCAGTTCAACGTCTAGTTTTGATTTACATTTGGTTGATTGTCAACTAACGTGAAATCAACAAAACATCTCACCATGTCATTTGATTTAGGTTAAAAACTTTTTTCAGGTCCAATCAGTTTTGGAAACAATGTGGTTTGAACCAGTTTTTGCCCAGTATGTGGAGGCAAGTTTGTGTTCTGGGCTACCTCAGATTTTACATATGCAACAATTAACACTGATGACTGATGTGTTTTGAAGGTCTTGACAGATGTGGAAAATGCCGAACCTCACATCGAACATTAGGAATAATGTGTTTGGTTGAAGTGAATTTCAAGGTCTGGGTTTCCCTCTTTTAAATCACTGGACATAATGAATAATCAAGCCATAAATAGTGACGTGAGTTTATCCTGGTCAAGTTTCAATGTTTGTCACGTGCACAGGATACAGCAGGTGTAAAACAGTGAAACGCTTACTTCCCTAACAATGCAGTAATAAAAGTAAAAAATATAGATAAGAAACACACAGGAGAAGTATGAGAGAAGAAAAGGAACAGGAGAATACAAGTTATAGTGTATACATGTCACGCTTTGACCTTAGAGATCCTTTTTAGGTCTCTATTTTGGTTTGGTCAGGGCGTGAGTTGGGGTGGGCATTCTATGTTTTGTATTTTATGTTTTCTATTTCTTTGTGTTTGGCCGGGTATGATTCTCAACAGGGACAGCTGTCTATCGTTGTCTCTGATTGGGAACCATACTTAGGTACCCTTTTTCCCCACCTGTGTTTGTGGGAGGTTGTCTCTGTTTAGAGCACTTTGCTTTTGAGCTTCACGGTTTTTTTTTTTTGTAGTGTTTAGTGTTTGGTGTCATTTTGATAAAAATAAAGAAAATGTACGCTCACCACGCCGCACCTTGGTCCTCTCCTTTGAACAGCCGTGACAATACAGGTCAGTGCAGTACCATTCTTACAATGTGCACGGCTCTCATGGAAGAGGACCACAATGCAAGTAAGTCGTAGACTTTTTTGTTATATCCTTAATGATTCTTAATCAAGTGCATAACTGTGTATGCGTTCGTTGTTTTTAAATGATAAAATAAAATAAACTGAACACACAAAACCTGGAGTAATTGCGGTAGGTACTGTAGGTACATATAAACAGGGATAAAACGTGACCAGTAGCAGAATAAATACTGATGGTAATAGTAACCAATATAGCAGCTGTGTGTGTGTGTGTGTGTGTGTGTGTGTGTGTGAGAGAGAGAGAGAGAGAGAGAGAGAGAGAGAGTGTGTAGGTAGAGACCTGTGGGTGAGCATAGAGTCAATGCAGATAGTCCGTGAGAGTGAGTGGGCAGCTGTTGTGGCTTGTGGAAAGAAGCTGTCCTGCAGCATGTTGGTCCAAGATCCGATGCTCCGGTACCGCCTGCTGGACGGAAGCAAAGAGAACAGTCCATGTCTGGGGTGATTTTTAGCAATTTTCAGGTCCTTTCTCAGACGTTTGGCATGAATGTCCTGAATGACTGGGAGCTCTCGAGTGGCGCAGCAGTCTAAGGTACTGCATCTCAGTGCTAGAGGCGTCACTACAGACTCTTGTTCGATCCCGGACTGTATCACATGATTGGGAGTCCCATAGGGCGGCGCACAATTGGCCCAGCATCGTCCAGGTTAGGGGAGGGTTTTGCCGGGGTAGGCTGTCATTGTAAATACGAATTTGTTCTTAACTGACTTGCCTAGTTAAATAAAGACTGAAGCTCTTGACTCTCACATGTTCCAGCAAATACAGATTTTCTAAACATTATTTCAGAGTTTTCTATTCCACACAAAAGGCCATCAATAATCATTGTGTCAAGCCCAACTTATTTTTCCCACAGAACACAAAATAATCAAATGCAATCACCATAACCATGTGTCTTCCCAACTCGCAGGCAGAAATTAAATTGTAATTGAGGTTCTCTCGGCACAGTGTGAGTGCTAATTTAAGGTCTTGGTAAGAATATGTCTTTGCTAGTGAAAGCCTACAACATAGGAGATCATTAGCAGCGGTTAGCCACCAACGCTAGCTGTCCAAACACACTAAAACACTGACATAAAAACATGTTATATTGTGTATACGTGGTGCTGTGATCTTTTCAAACCCTCAGAGGTAAAGGGAGCAAATAAAAATATTCCAAAACATGCATCCTGTATGCAACAAGGCACTAAAGTTATACTTTTTTTAAAAACACGGCAAAGGAATGCACTTTTTGTCCTAAATGCAAAGCCTTCTGTTTGGGGCAAATCCAACGCAACACATCACTGAATAACTGCCTCCTAACTTTCAAGCATGGTGGAGGCTGCATCATGGTATGGGTATGCTTGACATCAGCAAAGACTAGGGAGTTTTTCAGGATGAAAAAAAAAACAGAATCGACCTAACCACAGACAAAATCCTAGAGGAAGACCTTCAGTCTGCTTTATACCAAACACTGGGAGAGGAATTCACCTTTCAGCAAAAACCTACAACACAAGGCCAAATCTACACTGGAGTCGCTTACCAAGAAGACAGTGAATGCCAAGTAACAGTTTTGACTTAAATCTGCTTGAAAACCTCCCGCAAGAAAATGGCTGTCCAGCAATGATCCCAACACTTTGACAGAGCTTGAAGAATTTTGAAAGGAATAGTGGTCAAATATTTCACAATCCAGGTGTGCAAAGCTCTTAAAGACTTACCCAAGAACACTCACAACTGTAATCACTCTTAGAGACTTACCCAAGAACACTCACAACTGTAATCACTCTTAGAGACTTACCCAAGAACACTCATAGATGTAATCACTCTTAGAGACTTACCCAAGAACACTCACAACTGTAATCACTCTTAGAGACTTACCCAAGAACACTCACAACTGTAATCACTCTTAGAGACTTACCCAAGAACACTCACAACTGTAATCACTCTTAGAGACTTACCCAAGAACACTCACAACTGTAATCACTCTTAGAGACTTACCCAAGAACACTCACAACTGTAATCACTCTTAGAGACTTACCCAAGAACACTCACAACTGTAATCACTCTTAGAGACTTACCCAAGAACACTCTTAGAGACTTACCCAAGAACACTCACAACTGTAATCACTCTTAGAGACTTACCCAAGAACACTCACAACTGTAATCACTCTTAGAGACTTACCCAAGAACACTCACAACTGTAATCACTCTTAGAGACTTACCCAAGAACACTCATAGATGTAATCACTCTTAGAGACTTACCCAAGAACACTCACAACTGTAATCACTCTTAGAGACTTACCCAAGAACACTCACAACTGTAATCACTCTTAGAGACTTACCCAAGAACACTCATAGATGTAATCACTCTTAGAGACTTACCCAAGAACACTCACAGCTGTAATCACTCTTAGAGACTTACCCAAGAACACTCACAGCTGTAATCACTCTTAGAGACTTACCCAAGAACACTCACAGCTGTAATCACTCTTAGAAACTTACCCAAGAACACTCACAACTGTAATCACTCTTAGAAACTTACCCAAGAACACTCACAGCTGTAATCACTCTTAGAGACTTACCCAAGAACACTCACAACTGTAATCACTCTTAGAAACTTACCCAAGAACACTCACAGCTGTAATCACTCTTAGAGACTTACCCAAGAACACTCACAACTGTAATCACTCTTAGAGACTTACCCAAGAACACTCACAGCTGTAATCACTCTTAGAGACTTACCCAAGAACACTCACAACTGTAATCACTCTTAGAGACTTACCCAAGAACACTCATAGATGTAATCACTCTTAGAGACTTACCCAAGAACACTCACAGCTGTAATTGGTGCCGAAAGTGTTCCTAACATGTATTGACTCAGGGGAGTGAATACTTATCTGATCAAGGTATTTTGCTGTTTTATTTGTCATTGGTCGTGAAAATATATATATATATAATCTTTCTTTCACTTTGAAGTGTAGAGCATTAACAAAAAATGACAATTAAATTCATTTGAATCCTACTTGTAACACAATAAAATGTTTTTAAAAATCCAAGGGGGTGAATACTGATGACACCTTTGAACTGAGAAAGAGAGAGAGTAACCAAGGGAGAGAGCGAGACAGAGAGAGATAATATGACATTTGAAATGTCTTTATTCTTTTGGAACTTTTGTGAGGGTAATCTTTACTGGAAGACTTATATATATATATATATATATATATATATATATATATATATATATATATATATATATATATATATATATATATATATATGTATATATATATTTCACTTGCTTTGGCAATGAAGCCCCTTAAATTGAAATTGAATTGAAATTCAATTGAGCGAGTGACAGAGTTAGCAAGTGAGCGATACGGGGTAAAGGACAGAGTAAATTCTTTCCTCTCAAAACCAAAACTCTATGTTATCTTCAGTAGTTGCTGGATCATGTTTCCCTGTAGCCAACAATTTATCCAAATGTTTGAAGGAAATCTAAACATGACCAGCATTTCTCTCTCAAACACACACTCTCAATCTGGAGTTACAGAGGAGACTCTCCTCTCCTGGGCACAAGGTTTAGGAATGGCCTGCCTCTCTGACCTTACCATGGAGGTCTGACTGGAGGGCCAGTGAGAGAATGAAAGCGAAATACACTACTGCATTACTCTGCCTAAACAGAACATTAAGAACACTGTTCAACTTGTTATACAACAGCTCCCCCTGGTGCTCCAACAGGCAGAATGCAGCGCTACAATATCCAAACTATCACGATTACATTATAGTTAACAATCTTATCAAGAGTGACTTACAGGAGCAATTGGGGTTAAGTGCCTTGCCCAAGTGCATATCGACAGACCTTTCACCAAGTCAATTCAGGGATTCGAACCAGCGACCCTTCGGTTACTGGCCCAACGCTCTTAATCGCCAGACTACCTGCCAGTCCAGTTAACACTCATTCTTATGTGTGATGGATTTTGAAGTATATGAATTTTGACTAAAATACAATATTTTTAAAATAATTATAGCATCAGCTCCCAGTAAGTTCAATGGAGATTTGGGTACTTAGTGGGCCCTGGGAACTCAAACCAGGATCGGTTCAAATACTATCTTAACATGTCCTAATCATCCATATGATACATGACCAATGATCAAATCTGTTATAACAACGAATAGACTCTATCACTGGAATATGAACCACTGTGAATGATGGCTTTCCCAGGAAAGAAAGAGGAAGAGACTGGTCTCTTTTCTGTCTCTCCATGAGAGAGGTGCCCACTGCACCCAATAGCTCTGTTTCTTGTTAACTCTGTAAATCTCATTCCATGAAAACGTGGCACTGCCTCAAAGCCTGTTAGTTTAACCTCACAAACTCCACCATGTACTTTTCATAGATAGACAAACATTAGACACAAACACAGACCCTCACACAAACTGCCCTTCACTGTCCGAGCATATTGCTGTTAGCCCAACCCTGGGAAGCATGTTGGTAGAGAAGGGAAATCAGGACTCTTAAATCTCCTGTATATTTGTTTGAATTCCATAGCGGGTCAAGGAAACACATAGGGCACAAACTGGTTCAATAAACGCTGTTTCCACGTCATTTCTATTAAATTACGTTTAACACACGTGGAGTAAATGTTGAATTGACGTCTGTGCCCAGTGGGAAGCTATTTAATGTTATCATGGTGGGTTACTGATCGACTGGGTGTTTACTAGTGTTACATTTATTAGTTACAGAGATGAAAGAATATGATACAGATGTTAATGTTGATTATAGTGTTTTTTCAGAAACAACATATGGATTTCATTGATTGAGGACAACATGCAAATAATACTGCTAAAGGCCTTTCAAACAGTTCACCATGTTCTGTCTATAATACAAGTCAAATGTATGAACAAAAAGGTATAACAACAAAGAAGACTATTATACGAATAGTGCTTTGCAGTTGACAAATGGATTAATAAACATGGGTGGTTACTGTAATATTCCTATAGGGATATATTCAAACCATATGGTTTGGAGCTGTGCTGTAGCCTAGGAGATATCACAATCTTGCACCAACATCACAATAGGCTGTTATGCAAAGTGTGTAATACTTCCTGCACAGTCTGTGTGGTAATCTTATTTAGTAGAAATGAGACCATACTCTGTGATAATTGCAACTAATCAGATTCGGTGTGGGTTTGTTTGTGATTTATCTATTATCGCTGAGCTGACAAGCAAAAAAGACAAATGCTTGTATCCACCACCAATAAATATTAATCATTTTGCAATCTGTCAGGCTATAATATTATAATATGCTCAGCAGAAAGGCTAAAACTTATGTGTGTGCGTGTGTGTGTGTTGCACCTCGAGGAAATGGTTAACTGATCTGTGTATCCTTCCTGTTTGGCCCTGTCCGGGGGTGTCCTCGGATGGGGCCACAGTGTCTCCTGACCGTTTGTTATATCTGGAGTACTTCTCCTGTCCTATTCGGTATCCTTTCTCGCTTTCTTTCTCTCTCTCGGAGGACCTGAGCCCTAGGACCATGCCTCAGGACTACCTGATATAATGACTCCTTGCTGTCCCCAGTCCACCTGGCAGTGCTGCTGCTCCAGTTTCAACTGTTCTGCCTTATTATTATTGGGCCATGCTGGTCATTTATGAACATTTGAACATCTTGGCCATGTTCTGTTCTCCACCCGGCACAGCCAGAAGAGGACTGGCCACCCCACATAGCCGGGTTCCTCTCTAGGTTTCTTCCTAGGTTTTGGCCTTTCTAGGGAGTTTTTCCTAGCCACCGTGCTTCTACACCTGCATTGCTTGCTGTTTGGGGTTTTAGGCTGGGTTTCCGTATAGCACTTTGAGATATCAGCTGATGTACGAAGGGCTATATAGATACATTTGATTTGAAAATTTGATTTGTATTAAAACTAGTCAAACACTGTTGCTCCAAAATATAGCAAGTGTTCTTTATTCAACTTGCTTCGCTTGACAAGGTACAATACATATTGCACAAAGTGAATTGAATGTAATAATGAAAATACTACATCATAGCAGAGCTGTTCATTCCAAAGACAATTACCAAATTAATGTTTATTAGTCACGTACACAGATTTTCAGATGTCATCGCAGGTGCAGCGAAATGCTTGTGTTTTCTAGCTCCAACAGTGCAATATTATCTAGCAATACAGAACAACACACCCAATGACAAAAATTTAAAAAAGAGTTAAGTATCAGAATGAGCAACACCAGCTAGGTTAATAGAAATAGTAATCAACACATGTAACTAAGCAAGTGTAGGCCTATTATAACCTTGGATTGATTAAGTATTAGCATTGGTTAATGTTATTCAATCATGTAACATATAAAATAAATATTTAGAAGTTAAAACCAAAAATATAATATAAATCGGAGCATGACAGTTGTCTATGTCACTGCCTCTCCACCCCGGTGAGGATGGGGTTCTCCTCAGCAGGCCAGTCCCTGGTCTCCAAAGCCACCTGGAGTTTCTGCCAGAAGACCCTTGTGTCCTCCCCAGCTCTTGGCCAGCTCAGGTAGGTGCGTCTCTTCACCAGCCTCCTCATGCGGTGGTAGGGTGAGAGCTGGTGGTCTGGGATCTCTTCGAGAAACACCAGGATCATCACATCCTTCTGCTCATCAAAAAGACGGAAGCTGGAGAGAGCAGTCTTTTATTTCAGTGTTTGCGTAGATGACCCAAGTCCCATACACAGTGTATTTTCCAAAAAACATCATACCTGAACCTAACCACATTGCACATTGTTTTCTCTCAACATCTCAGCTGCAAAGCCGCAAGAGAATAGAAATTGTAAAATCAATGTTTGAATGTCAATTGTCTATTTGTATAGAAACAACATCAGTCAAATAAAGCACTTTGCTGTTCTATGAGAGGAGTGGGTCTGGGACATTGAGAGAAATAAAGGGAATATTAGCTATGAAGCTTTAGGGAAACAAACCCCTGGACAGTCATACAACTATAAATAGAAACACAAAACCAACCTGGCCACCTGGATCTCTCTGGAGCACCACTCGCTCTGCAGATATCGATGGGTGATCACACAGATGGTTTTCCTGCTCCTGTAGATGGCGTCTGTGATGTTCTCTATGATGGGTTTACCTGTGGAACACGGTGAGAAACAAATCCTTTGGAAGCAGTGATTTTTGACAATGTACCTACTAGTTGTAAGTGTATGTAGTTACTGGGACACACCAGCTGACTGCGTGTTGCAACTGAATCGGTACAATCTTAGTGTTATGCAACTTCCTGTTTCAGATGGCATTTAATGCTGTACTGGATCCAGGTCACTCACTCAAGCCTGTGTTTAATCCAGAATATTCATCTAAAATGTGAACTTTCATATAAAATGTCTGAAATAACAATTCATTTCAATACAATGACCAATTGTTGTGTTAAATATGTGATACCTGGCTGGAAGTCCCGGTGGTGAAGACACAACTTCCAGCCCTGCTCTCCCTCCAACTCTGGCAGCAGCTCCCTCACGACCCAGCATTCATCATGGGTGTTGTAGGAAACGAAGGCATCGTACTGATGAGGAGTTTGTCTGTTCCTCCGCTTGGAGTCATGGAGATAAGCCAGGAAGAGGTAGTAGGCATATACCACCTGCCACCTCAGGAGATGATAGATAAAGGACCCCAGCAGGGTGAGGAGGACCAGAGAAGTGGTTGAGATGAAGTAGAAGATGCCTAGGTCCACTGAACAGGAGTGGGTGTCCAGGTCCAACAGTTTAGTGTCCTTGAGATCGTCTGGATAGCTACATGGATAGTCATGGGCATAAGCAACTTGTGTTTGGCTGTTGCTCTCAGCCCATTGAACAAACCAAGCATTTCTGCAGTCACAAATGAAAGGATTCCTTTGCATGTCCAGGAGAGTTAAGGCTGGGAGAGAGTGCAGCACTGTCTCATTGGTCCATTTAATTTTATTCTGTCTCACCTTTAAGAAACGGACTTGAGTGAGATTGGCTTCTATAAGGAAATCTAATGACTCAAGTTCAGTTTTGGAGATGGTGAGTCTTTTAAGCTTGGGGATTGGGTGAAAGAGCTCTGGGGAGAGGGCATGGAAGAAATTCTGGCTGATATCAAGGGACAACAACTGGGGTGTGTGAATGAATGTGTCAGGGTGCAGGTACGCAATATGAAGATTCCCTGCTTGGAACTCTGATAACATGTTCAGACCTTCAAGAAAGTTGGAAGGTAGACAAGACTGTCTCATATACTTAGTATAATGCTGACTAAATATGTAGAGGTTTTCCAGAGATGACAGGTCAGTGAAGGGTGGTTGTTGTAGTTGTTCATCTTTTTCATATTTGATAGCATTGGAAGCCATATTGAGAGTTTTTAAGCTTCTAAGTCCTTTGAACACAGCACCTCGGATTTCACTTTTACCTATAACATTGTTTAGCAGGACAAGATTTTTAAGTTTGGCCAAACCCACAAAGGCCCCATCTTCTAGTGTCTTTATTTCATTGTCATATAAAGCCAGATCCTCAAGTGATCTTAAGCTTTTGAAGTAATTTGTTCTGATGTTGGTTAGTTTATTGAATCCTAAATCCAAGCTCTTTAGATGTTGCAAACCCTTTGTGAAAGCCTCACCCAAGTTTAGGATTCTGTTCCTTCTAAGTGTCAGGCTATTTAAGGCCCTTAAATCCAGGAAAACACACCCTTCAAGGTTTGAGATTAAATTGTTGTTAAGATAGAGTTTTTCAAGTCTTTTTAGATTGGAGAAATCCGAGCAGCCTAAGGTTTTGATGATGTTGTGGCTGAGATCCAAATTTTTTAATGTGCGGAGATTCCTTGTAGCATTCGGCACAGAAGAGAGGCCATCATAGCCTAGTCTCAGAGTTTTAAGATCTTTTATTGATCGAAAAGCAGCTTCTGACAGGTCAGTAATATTATTACCTGATATGTCCAGGTCAGTCACCTGTGTGCAGGACTGCAGCAGCTTGTCAGAGACACTACTGAAGTTGTTACATTGCAATCGGAGGGTCTTCAGTGTAGGTATGTGGCAGGCTACATTAATGAGGTTATCTTTTCCTATTTTATCCAGCCCCAGAGATGCCAACGAAAAGTTGATGCTCTGGAGCACCGAACCAATCCCCTGTAAAGACATGTGAATGCCACTCAAGTCGAGGCTGCTCACATTACTCAGAAAATACCTGTCCGCTACATCCCATTCCATGCTCCCATTAATGCCACAGAAGGAGAGGTCTAGTTTCTTAAGATAGGGAAAAATATCTGCTGTGACACTGAAGATCTCCAGAGGATTCCTGGATAGATCCAGCTCTGTCAGCCCTATTGACCTATTTGATATTTCCTGTGACTGCAAAGAGTTCAAGCTGTTGTTCCCAATGAACAACTTCAGCAAGCTTGGCAATTGTAAAATGTGCTTCAGCTCCTTGAAACAATGTAGTTTGTTGCTGGTTAAGTTCAGTACCTTCAAGCTGAAGAGTAACTGAAAAGATGAGGAGGCGATACTTGAGATATGGTTGTTCTCCAATTGTAGTACTGTGAGGTTGTCCAGGCCCTTAAACATTTGGTCTGAGAGGGATGTGAGTTTGTTAAAGGCCAGATTCAGCTGCTCTAGAGCCACCAGGTCTGAAAAAGACCCATTCTCAACATGAGAGATCCTGTTGCTGTACATGATTAACATTTTGAGGAACTTTAGATCTTTGAAGTCCTCACTTTTTATCTGTGAAATGTTATTCTTTGCTATGTTTACAGAAGTCACCAATAATGGGATGTCTGCTGGTACGGCATTGAGGTTTCTGCCATCACATAGCACAGACACGTTTAGAGATTCCCTGATTCTGCAGTGTTTCATTGAGTAGCCATTTACTGGATTAAATAGAACCCAGAAATACAGAAGAATGCATAGAAAGAAACTCAACCGAGGATATGTAGACCCATTTCCTTTTCCTGACAAGGTTATTTTCACTTCCATATTAAGGAGCTTCGTTTCCTTTTTTGGAAGAAAAAGTGTCTTGTCACCAACAAATAGAGTCCAGTGAGGTTCTTCTCAAGACTCTTCCTGATGTATTCGACTTATAGGCTACTTGAGATCTAATGTAAATAAAAGACAAATACAAAATATTTTAAATAACTGCTTCATCATAGGTGTAGGACATATGACTTTCATTAATTACAGAATGAAAACAGACTGCAAAAAAATTTGACAATCATATTTCATCAGTTGTTCTAGTGCCCAACTCAGAAGGTACAAGTGGATTTTCCTGGTTATGATTGTGCCGGATTCATATTTACTTACTGTAATTTTAACAATGTGATAGTATTAATCAATACTGTATTCACTGAAAGACATCACATAACCCTAGAAACCTAAAAGACGTTTCCTTGGTCATGTCACATGATGGCGAATAACTATATGGACCAGAGTTTATCATATAATTGCATACATTAATCAATCATTTGACAGCCCTACTTATGGGTAATCCAATTATCCAACTTGGTTCCTAAACTGTTAACTTCATATAATGGTAAATAATACTATACTGAAGTAGTCAAACTGAACAAAAGCTGTTAAACAAGACAGAGGTAAATGTGAAAATATATAACTTCTTACTGTTTTACTCACCATACGCAGAAGAGGACATGCTTCTCAGTCTAACAAGGGTTTACAGTAGTTATAATGTGATCATGGAATACGCAACATTTCGCAAGTAGTTCCTCAGGTAGTCACATGCCATTTTTACTTCTGTTCTAAAACTTGCTTCACTTTCCCCATTATTAACTCTTTCAGCTCCTGTAGAACATACTTATAACTGCCATATTGAGACCGCATTCTAATAGTCAAGGAACAGTCGATTTCCTGTGTAACTTGCTCCTAGCGATCAGTTGGCCTCGTTTTTTACTAACAAAGGTTATCAAGGAACAAGAAAATTGATGAAGGCCTTGTAGCGGTATTGTTAGAGAGGGGTAAAGATAAAGATTTTGTTTGGGCGCCAGGCAGGTACTAACCATGCCGAAAGGAAAATAGTAGGATAGAGAGAGTACCACTACCAGACCCACACACATCAGCAGAAGAGACTGCCTAGAGTGTAGCCTGTTTGCCACATAGCCAGTGGAGAGAAAAGATAAGACACACCATATAAAACACATCACAGCACAGGAGTAACCCCACCAATAATAACTCACACAATAATAATGGCAGAGCAATTTAAGATAACGGCAACTTCAGAGAAACAATTTACAAGAAAGAACGCAATCGTCAATATCAGAGGATTTGCAATAATCTGTATTACCTACCAGTGGAGGAGAGCAGAGGGTATGCATGGGGGGTAGACAAAACAAAATAGTACCACCCCACATCAATACATAAAGAAAGAAACAGTAACACCGATAATCGAGTTAAACATTTTACAAACCCTGCACGCTGAAAATAAACAAAACTTCTGCAGCATTTGCACACTACAATCAAACTGCCGCGCCAACCGAGAGCTACCTCCCAGAGTGACGAAAGAACTATCTTTTTAAAATGTTATTTATTTTTTTATTTATTTATGTATTTTTGCCGGAAGAACTATCGTTATTTCCTCCTTTCTGACCTCTGATGAGCTCTTAAAGTGGCAGCGCACGGTGAAGGCTCCGTGCAGGATTTCGCCACAGCCTGAACTAGTTGTTATATAACAAACTTCAAATGACCTGGTATGAGGTCACCCAGAGTTGTGCTTTATTAGAATCTGTTCTATTGTTTTCACATTTGCTGTAATGTTAAATTCTCATACAGTGGCTCAATACAATAATTTCATTTCAGAGGTGGAGACAGGAGGGGAGTATTGTGGGGGGACAGAGGTGGAGAGATTGAATGGAAATGGGATAAAGCAGGGAGAGAGGGGTAGAAGAGGGAAGGAAGGTGTGAGAGGTTGCCAGGAGGAGAAGTGAGTATCTACCAATCAATCAAATGTATTTATAAAGCCCTTTTTATATCAGCAGATATCACAAAGTGCTTACACAGAAACCCAGCCTAAAACCCCAAAAAGCAAGCAATGCAGATGTAGAAGCACAGTGGCTAGGAAAAACTTCCTAGAAAGGCAGGAACCTAGGAAGAAACCTAGAGAGGAACCAGGCTGAGGGGTGGCAAGTCCTCTTCTGGCTGTACTGGGTGGAGATTATAAGAGTACATGGCCATTAAGGCCAGATCTTTCTTCAAAATGTTCAAACGTTCATAGATGGTTGTATCGTAGTGGTTGTAGAGGGTGCAACAGGTCAGCACCTCAGGAGTTAATGTCAGTCTGCTTTTCATAGCCCAGCATTAAGTCGAGAGATCAGGTGCGGTAGAGAGGGAGAAAGAGAGGGAGTGAGAGAGAGAGAGAGAGAGAGAGAGAGAGAGAGAGAGAGAGGGTCAAAAACAGCAGGTTCGGGACAAGGTAGCACGTCCGGAGAACAGGTCAGGGTTCCATAGCCAAAGGCAGAACAGTTGAAACTGGAGCAGCAGCACGACAAGGTAGACTGGGACAGTCAGGAGTCATCAGGCCAGGTAGTCCTGAGGCATGGTCCTAGGGCTCAGGTCCTCCGAGAGAGAGAGAGCATACTTAAGTTCACACAGCACACCAGACAAAACAGGATAATTATACCAGATAGGACAGACTGACCCTAGCCTCCAGGCACATAGACTATTGGAGCAAAGATACTAGACACAGACAGGGAGCAAACAAAGCAGGCTTCTAATTGTTCTTCTATAGAATATATTCAATCCCCATCTCAGGGCTCACTTTCTGATCCAAGGGAAATTAATGCAACATTTGAGTCTTTTTACCAAGAGTTATATAAATACTATATCCAATTTGAGCCAGACAAATGTAAGCAGTTTTAAGAATCTTGATTTGCCCGTATTGGATGAGAAGCAATCTGAGGATCTGGGCCGATCCATCTCATTAAAGGAACTGGAGTCAGCACTGAAAGGTGCTAAAAAGGGTAAATCACCTGGCCCGGATGGCGTTCCACCTGAATTGTCACTACATTTTTCGGGCATTTTAAGAACAGTATTATTGGAGTCAATTCATTCGGCCATCGACAAGGTTTTTTTTTCATGAGCATACTAACTCTGCATGAACCTCTCTACTGCCATGGAAAGGGAAAAAACACACAGATTGTGTTAATTACCATCTGATATCTCGACTTAATCCTGACCAAAAATTGTATTGAAAAGTATTGGCATTACCCAAATACTTTTCCGTCCGTAAGTTGATTCACATGGACCAGTCAGGTTTTAAGAAAGGACGCCTTGCAGCTGACAATGTCCGTTGAGTAATGCAGGTCATGCATGAAACACAACAGCAGGACACACTGTGTGCGCTGCTGTCTCTAGATGCCGAGAAGGATTTTGACAGGCTTGAATGGCAGTACTTGTGGGCTACCTTGGAGAAATTTGGTTTGGGAAAGAATTTTATCGATATGGTTTCTGTTTTATATGCTAACCCTGTTGCTATGGTTTCTACTAATGGCGTGCGCTCAAGTTCATTCCCTATTTTTCGGGGATGTAGACAAGGAGACGGCCTATCCCCAACAATATTCATTATGTCGCTACAGTCGTCAGCACTGCATCTAAGGCAGAATGTAGTTGCTTCTCCAACACTGATTAAATCTTCCTCTCATATCATATCACTATATACGGATGATATTCTCCTCGTAACGGAGGGGAGGAGTGGGACTAGACGGGACACTCATATATATGACAGATATCTAGAATTCAATCTCATATTTATTATCCACATTTGAAGAATTCAAATTGCTGTCCGGGTATAAAATAACTTGGACAAAATCAGCATTAATGTTAGTGAATGAGGCGGCCAAGGAACTTTCACTTCCCTCAACAATTCCCATGAAAACACAGGCCACTTATTTGGGTATTAGTATACAAACATCACTGCATGGTCTGGTGAAGTTTAATTATGAGAAAATGTACAAGGAGGTTGAACGAGATTGAACCGTTTTGGAGAAGTTGGCTATAGGCTATTGGGGAATGATTGATAAACGTATAGGTAAATACCTTTGGAATGGCAAACATCCGAAGATTAGGTTTGAGGTGTTACAACGACAGAAGTGTAATGGTGGACTTGCATTAAAACATTTTTTTAATTTACCACCAATCTCTCCACTTACGCCCACTTAGATCATGGTTTGATCAGTCTACATCAGTCTTTCCAGTTACACCCACTTAGATCATGGTTTGATCAGTCTACATCAGTCTCTTGGAGATCTATTGAGGAAGAACTTTTTTCACCTACTAGATTGCAGGATGTGTTATATTCTGGTATATCTAACAAGAAATGCATGCTGTATTTTGGTCCTATGAATTCTAATACAACACAGAATTTTAGGAAGGTTGAGAAGTGTGTAGGTGTTAACTGGAAATGGCACCTCCAAACCCCTCTATGGCATAACAAGGCTATTACTTCCGGTAATAAAACTTTTGAGTCTAGAGCCTGTTCTGCAAAAAGGGGTCAATAATCTAGGGGATATATTCGAACTCAAAAGTGTGTTCTTAGTTTTCAGGAACTTCGTCTTCATTTTGATTTGCAAGGGTCATCATTCTTTCTATATCCTACGGTCAGCACTTCGTGACTATGGGGTACCATGAGGTACACGTTTGGGAAGGCACCCAGTGATAGAGTGGATATTTACATTCCAGTCCAGAGGTTTAGTCTGCTATTAATGCTCATCTCAACGATTAAAGAAGAAAGATCTTTCAATGGTTAAAGCAGAAAGATCTTTCAATGGTTAAAGCAGAAAGATCTTTCAATGGTTAAAGCAGAAAGATCTTTCAATGGTTAAAGCAGAAAGATCTTTCAATGGTTAAAGCATGGGTAAATGATTTGACTGTTGATGATGAAGCTATTGATTTGGCGAATGTCCGGGAGAATATATTTCACTCAAATAACCCAAACAAATACTTCATTTAAAAAAAACTTTGTCATAGATCTTACTGGACCCCGCTTGTAATATTTCATGCAAAACAGGCTCAAAGCCCATACTTCACCTATGGAAAGTAGCCGCCTCAAATCTCTAAACTGTTGGATGTGATGTAAAATGCTTACTTGATATTGTTGTATTAGCAAATAACTTTGCTGTATATATTCTATTGTAGCGCTTATTAAATGTAGTGTAGCGCCAGGGGTATGTTTGAAATGGGTAGGAAGGTGTTTAAGTAAAAAAAAAAGGGGGAACATTTTCATTTTATGTTTATGATTGGGTCACCAGGGCAATGCAAAGACAATTGTTCACCATAAAAAAGCTAAAAACAACAACCAATAGTTAACAAACTAGGTTAATAGAAATCAACACATGTAACTAAGCAAGTGTAGGCCCATTAAGAACAAATTCTTATTTACAATAACGGCCTAGCAACATTGGGTTAACTGCCTTGTTTAGTGGCAGAAACAGATTTTTACCTTGTCAGCTCGGGGATTCGATCTAGCAACCTTTTGGTTATTGGCCCAACGCTCTAACCACGAGGCTACCTGCCGCAAAATACCAGTCTCAACGTCAACAGTGAAGAGGCGACTGGGATACTGGCCTTCTAGGCAGAGTTCCTCTATCCAGTGTCTGTGTTGTTTTGCCCATCTTAATATTTTATTTTTATTGGCCAGTCTGAGATATGCCTTTTTCTTTGCAACTCTGCCTAGAAGGCCAGCATCCCGGAGTCTCCTCTTCACTGTTGATGTTGAGACTGGTGTTTTGCAGGTATTCTTTAATGAAGCTGCCAGTTGAGGACTTGTGAGGCATCTGTTTCTCAAACTAGACATTCTAATATACTTGTCCTCTTGCTCAGTTGTGCACCGGGGCCTCCCACCCCTCTTTCTATTCTGGTAAGAGTCAGTTTACGCTGTTCTGTGAAGGGAGTAGTAGACAGCACTGTACGAGATCTTTTTCTTAGCAATTTCTCGCATGCAAATTCTCAGAACAAGAATAGACTGATGAGTTTCAGAAGAAAATTATTTGTTTCTGGCCATCTTGAGCCTGTAATCGAACCCACAAATGCCAATGCTCCAGATACTCAACTAGTCTAAAGAAGGACAGTTTTATTGCTTCTTTAATCAGTACAGTTTTCAGCTGTGCTAACATAATTGCAAAAGGCTTTTTTAATGATCAATTAGCCTTTTAAAACAATAAACTTGGATTAGCTAACACAACGTGCCATTGGAACACAGGAGTGATGGTTGCTGATAATAGGCCTCTGTACGTCTATGTAGATATTCCATTACAAATCAGCCGTTTCCAGCTACAATAGTCATTTACGACATTAGCCATGTCTACTCTGTATTTCTGATCAATTTGATGTTATTTAAAAATTGACAAAAAAATGTGCTTTTCTTTCAAAAACAAGGACATTTCTAAGTGACCCCCAACTTTTAAACAGTAGTGTATGACAAAGTAATTACAGAAGGAAAACATATTGCTAAGATTAAAATCATCCTATTTCATCAGCTGTTCTCAACTCAGAAGATACAAGTGGATGTTCCTGGTTACGATTGTGCCTGATTCATTTTGAATAACACAGTACTTACAATGTGAAAGTATTAATCAATACTGCATTCACTGAATGATAACCCTAGTAACCTAAAATAAAAGTTTTCCTGGTCACATCAAAAGTTGATATAGAATTCATATACATTACATGGACAAAAGTCGAACATCCCCTTTCAAAATCATGGGCATTAACCCTCCTGCTGTGTTCTCATTAACCCTCCTGCTGTGTTCTCATTAACCCTCCTGCTGTGTTCTCATTAACCCTCCTGCTGTGTTCTCATTAACCCTCCTGCTGTGTTCTCATTAACCCTCCTGCTGTGTTCTCATTAACCCTCCTGCTGTGTTCTCATTAACCCTCCTGCTGTGTTCTCATTAACCCTCCTGCTGTGTTCTCATTAACCCTCCTGCTGTGTTCTCATTAACCCTCCTGCTGTGTTCTCATTAACCCTCCTGCTGTGTTCTCATTAACCCTCCTGCTGTGTTCTCATTAACCCTCCTGCTGTGTTCTCATTAACCCTCCTGCTGTGTTCTCATTAACCCTCCTGCTGTGTTCTGGTCGACTTCGCTCTGAAAAATGTCAATTATTTAATCAGACTGTCATAAGGTTCCATGACTTTGTCCACACAGGGCATCTGAACACACAAAATACATTTTGATGATTTTCATCAAATTTGGGGTGTTTTATTTAACTTTTGTACACCTGTGTTGTTCCCAGTCAAAAATGACCAGTCATTAGAAATGAATGGGTGAGACTACAATTAGTGTATAAAATTGAGTTCATGCACATGCCCATTCATCAGATGGACACACTTCCTCTCCCAGACCCACACATGCATGTGTGTTTGAGTACATACACACCTCACTCCCCTTCTTGGCATCCATGGCAACCCCCACAGGAACATTTCCCCAATAGAATCTTTCCCCCACGGGATCCACACCTGTTGGCATTCTCACAAACAATCGCAAAAAAAAATCAATAATATAGAGCACTTTTCTCACAGCTCTGGTATATAAAGCTTTTTTGAGACCTTGCTCACAATTCATTCTGTGGCAGCACAATGACCAAACTTTATACTGTATGTGAGGCTCTTGAGCATATCTTTGATCATGACACTGGTGAGGAGGAGAAAATAGAAAATAGAAGATAAAAACTTGTAAATGTTCACAAGAACTTAAGTGTATAAAAAGATCTAACACAACATTCGGTGATGATATATGTATTATTATAGATTAATAAATCAAATCACATTTTATTTGTCACATACACATGGTGAGCAGATGTTAATGCGAGTGTTTCGAAATGCTTGTGCTTCTAGTTCCGACAATGCAGTAATAACCAACAAGTAATCTAACTAACAATTCCAAAACTACTGTCTTATACACAGTGTAAGGGGATAAAGAATATGTACATAAGGATATATGAATGAGTGATGGTACAGAGCAGCATAGGCAAGATACAGTAGATGGTATCGAGTACAGTATATACATATGAGATAAGTATGTAAACAAAGTGGCATAGTTAAAGTGGCTAGTGATACATGTATTACATAAGGATGCAGTAGATGATATAGAGTACAGTATATACGTATGCATATGAGATGAATAATGTAGGGTATGTAACATTATCTAAGGTAGCATTGTTTAAAGTGGCTAGTAATATATTTGACATCATTTTGCATCATTAAAGTGGCTAGAGTTGAGTCAGTGTCAGTGTCAGTGTGTTGGCAGCAGCCACTCAATGTTAGTGGTGGCTGTTTAACAGTCTGATGGCCTTGAGATAGAAGCTGTTTTTCAGTGCATCTGTAGAAGTTTATGAGTGCATTTGGTGACAAGCTGAATTTCTTCAGCCTCCTGAGGTTGAAGAGGCGCTGCTGCGCCTTCTTCACGATGCTGTCTATGTGAGTGGACCAATTCAGTTTGTCTGTGATGTGTATGCCGAGGAACTTAAAACTTGCTACCCTCTCCACTACTGTTCCATCGATGTGGATAGGGGGGTGTTCCCTCTGCTGTTTCCTGAAGTCCACAATCATCTCCTTAGTTTTGTTGACGTTGAGTGTGAGGTTATTTTCCTGACACCACACTCCGAGGGCCCTCACCTCCTCCCTGTAGGCCGTCTCGTCGTTGTTGGTAATCAGGCCTACCACTGTAGTGTCGTCCGCATGTCAATCTCTCATGGCTCAAAGTAGAGGAGAGACTTACTTCATTACTACTTGTTTTTAGAAGTATTGACATGCTGAATGCACTGAGCTGTCTGTTTAAACTACCAGCACACAGCTCGGACACTCATGCATACTAGAGGTCGACCGATTATGATTTTTCAACGCTGATACCGATTATTGGAGGACCAAAACAATCCAATACCGATTAATCGGACGATTGTTATTTATTTATTTATTTGTAATAATGAAAATTACAACAATACTGAATGAACACTTTAATTTTAACTTAATACATCAATAAAATCAATTTAGCCTCAAATAAATAATGAAACATGTTCCATTTACTTTAAATAATGCAAAAACAAAGTGTTTGAGAAGAAAAAGTGCAATATGTGCTATATAAAAAAGCTAACGTTTAAGTTCCTTGCTCAGAACATGAGAACATATGAAAGCTGGTGGTTCCTTTTAACATGAGTCTTCAATATTCCCAGGTAAGAAGTTTTAGGTTGTAGTTATTATAGGAATTATAGGACTGTTTCTCTCTATACCATTTGTATTTCATATACCTTTGACTATTGGATGTTCTTTAAGGCACTTTAGTATTGCCAGTGTAACAGTATAGCTTCCATCCCTCTCCTCGCCCCTACCTGGGCTCGAACCAGGAACACATCGAAAACAGCCACCCTCGAAGCATCGTTATCCATTGCTCCACAAATGCCGCGGCCCTTGCAGAGCAAGGGGAACAACTACTTCAAGGTCTCAGAGATTGAATTGAAACGCTATTCACGCGTACCCCGCTAACTAGCTAGCCATTTGACATCGGTTACACCAGCCTAATCTCGGGAGTTGAGTTATAAGTCATAAACAGCTCAATGCTTGAAGCACAACGAAGAGCTGCTGGCAAACGCACAAAAGTGCTGTTTGAATGAATGCTTACGAACCTGCTACTGCCTACCACCACTCAGTCAGACTGTTCTATCAAATCATAGACTTAATTATAACATAATAACACACAGAAATACGAGCCTTAGGTCATTAATATGGTCAAATCTAGAAACTATCATTTCGAAAACAAAATGTTTATTATTTCAGTGAAATACGGAACCGTACCATATTTTATCTAACGGGTGGCATCCCTAAGTCTAAATATTGCTGTTAGATTGCACAACCTTCAATGTTATGTCATAATTACGTACAATTCTGGCAAATTAATTACGATCTTTGTTAGGAATAAATGGTCTTCACACAGTTCTCAACGAGCCAGGGGGCCCAAACTGCTACATATACCCTGACTCTGCTGGCACGGAACGCAAGAGAAGTGACACAATTTCCCTAGTTAAAAGAAAGTCATGTTAGCAGGCAATATTAACTAAATGTGCAGGTTTAAAAATCTATACTTGTGTATTTATTTTAAAGAAAGGCATTGATGTTTATGGTTAGGAACACATTGGTGCAACGACAGTGCTTTTTTTTGCAAATGTGCTTGTTAAATCATCACCCGTTTGGAGAAGTAGGCTGTGATTCAATGAGAAATTAACAGGCACCACATCGATTATATGCAATGCAGGACACACTAGATAAACTAGTAATATCATCAACCATGTGTAGTTAACTAGTGATTAAGTTAAGGTTGATTGTTTTTCATAAGATAAGTTTAATGCTAGCTAGCAACTTACCTTGGCTCCTTGCTGCACTCACGTAACAGGTAGTCAGCCTGCCACGCAGGCTCCACGTGGAGTGCAATGTAAGGCAGGTGGTTAGAGCATTGGCCTAGTAACCGGAAGGTTGCAAGATCGAATACCCGAGCTGACAAGGTAAATACAGTGCCTTGCGAAAGTATTCGGCCCCCTTGAACTTTGCGACCTTTTGCCACATTTCAGGCTTCAAACATAAAGATATAAAACTGTATTTTTTTGTGAAGAATCAACAACAAGTGGGACACAATCATGAAGTGGAACAACATTTATTGGATATTTCAAACTTTTTTAACAAATCAAAAACTGAAAAATTGGGCGTGCAAAATTATTCAGCCCCCTTAAGTTAATACTTTGTAGCGCCACCTTTTGCTGCGATTACAGCTGTAAGTCGCTTGGGGTATGTCTCTATCAGTTTTGCACATCGAGAGACTGAAAATTTTTCCCATTCCTCCTTGCAAAACAGCTCGAGCTCAGTGAGGTTGGATGGAGAGCATTTGTGAACAGCAGTTTTCCGTTCTTTCCACAGATTCTCGATTGGATTCAGGTCTGGACTTTGACTTGGCCATTCTAACACCTGGATATGTTTATTTTTGAACCATTCCATTGTAGATTTTGCTTTATGTTTTGGATCATTGTCTTGTTGGAAGACAAATCTCCGTCCCAGTCTCAGGTCTTTTGCAGACTCCATCAGGTTTTCTTCCAGAATGGTCCTGTATTTGGCTCCATCCATCTTCCCATCAATTTTAACCATCTTCCCTGTCCCTGCTGAAGAAAAGCAGGCCCAAACCATGATGCTGCCACCACCATGTTTGACAGTGGGGATGGTGTGTTCAGGGTGATGAGCTGTGTTGCTTTTACGCCAAACATAACGTTTTGCATTGTTGCCAAAAAGTTACATTTTGGTTTCATCTGACCAGAGCACCTTCTTCCACATGTTTGGTGTGTCTCCCAGGTGGCTTGTGGCAAACTTTAAACCACACTTTTTATGGATATCTTTAAGAAATGGCTTTCTTCTTGCCACTCTTCCATAAAGGCCAGATTTGTGCAATAAACGACTGATTGTTGTCCTATGGACAGAGTCTCCCACCTCAGCTGTAGATCTCTGCAGTTCATCCAGAATGATCATGGGCCTCTTGGCTGCATCTCTGATCAGTCTTCTCCTTGTATGAGCTGAAAGTTTAGAGGGACGGCCAGGTCTTGGTAGATTTGCAGTGGTCTGATACTCCTTCCATTTCAATATTATCGCTTGCACAGTGCTCCTTGGGATGTTTAAAGCTTGGGAAATCTTTTTGTATCCAAATCCGGCTTTAAACTTCTTCACAACAGTATCTCGGACCTGCCTGGTGTGTTCCTTGTTCTTCATGATGCTCTCTGCGCTTTTAACGGACCTCTGAGACTATCACAGTGCAGGTGCATTTATACGGAGACTTGATTACACACAGGTGGATTGTATTTATCATCATTAGTCATTTAGGTCAACATTGGATCATTCAGAGATCCTCACTGAACTTCTGGAGAGAGTTTGCTGCACTGAAAGTAAAGGGGCTGAATAATTTTGCACGCCCAATTTTTCAGTTTTTGATTTGTTAAAAAAGTTTGAAATATCCAATAAATGTCGTTCCACTTCATGATTGTGTCCCACTTGTTGTTGATTCTTCACAAAAAAATAGTTTTATAGTTTTTATATCTTTATGTTTGAAGCCTGAAATGTGGCAAAAGGTTGCAAAGTTCAAGGGGGCCGAATACTTTCGCAAGGCACTGTATCTGTCCTTCTGCCCCTGAACAAGGCAGTTAACCCACCGTTCCTAGGCCATCATTGAAAATAAGAATGTGTTCTTAACTGACTTACCTAGTTAAATAAAATATCAAAACATTTCAAATAATAAATACATTTAAAAAAAAGAAATTATCGTACACAATCGGTGTCCAAAAATGCCGATTACCAATTGTTAGGAAATCTTGAAATCGGCCCTAATTAATCGGACATTCCGATTAATCGGTCGACCTCTAATGCATACCCTACAAGATATAATTTCAAACGAATCACCAGCAACAGGACACGGACATTTTAGAAGATACATGTTTTGAATTGAGAACAAAGATTGTATCGCCAAGTTAAGATTGGTCTAAAATTCTCTGTGTTACACCAAACAGTCCCCATCTGGTAATGGCTAATGGACCATCACATTAGCCCAGAACAATAGCAACTTCCCTGTATATTGTATCAGCTAGTGTGCAATGTGATGACCCTGCCACTCTGTCTGCCAAATTCTCTCTTTTTGCTCTTGTTTACCTTAATAGGATGTCAGTGGGCGGAGCCGGGAGGGACGTCAGCGAAATTATAAATACATCTTTCCCCCATTCATTGAGGAGACTCTCTTCACGCAGACACACACTGTATTTTTGGTTGTGGCTTGTTTGTTTTGGCACCTCTCCTCATTATCACCATCTACGCACACAACTACTCACACACCATTGTTAATTGTATGTAGTAATTTAGTCAATATATTTGGTTATTCCTTGATCTCTGCGTTGTCTCCCTCTGTGTTATGGGCTACGAGCTGGTTCGTGGGGCACGTCTGGGATCATAAGGTTGGTTCCTAGACATTTTGGTGGATAGTATTTTGTTGCATTATGATTGGTTCTGTAGGAACTTCTCTACCGTAGTCACTCCCCTGACAGATTTGCTGAAAGCTCATGCGGTGTACGTCTGGTCTCCTATCAGGCTTCTCAAGATGCAAAGAGGTTGCTTACCTCAGCTCCCGTGCTGGCTGCTCCTCCCCTGGACTTGTCATTCACCTTGCAGGTGGATGCAGGTGCAGTCCTGCTGCAAGCAGACGTGTCCGGTGTTGAGAGGCCTGTTTAGTTTATCTTCCAAGAAGTTTAACCACTGTCAGTTGAACTACTCTGTGGTAGAAAAAGAAGCGCTAGCACTCATATGGGCGCTACAACACTGAGGTGTATGTCGGGTGTAGTACCTATTGTGGTCTACACCGACCATAACCCTCTCACCTTCTTGAGGTCTATGATGTGTCCTAACCAGATGGTTTATTTTTACAGGCATTCCATCTCAATGTGAAGCATGTAGATGCTGACGCATTCTCTCGTGCACCCTGTTCCTGAACGTGTCTGGTCCTATTGATCGGCGGATGCGCTTTCTCATACGCGTGGTCCCTGAGGTTGTATGTCGTCCATGTGACTGACCACTGTTTATTTTGTGTTGTCTTGTTCCTGTTTTCCTCTTTTCTCTCAAAGGTTGCTTCCTGTGCGCAAAGGTTGCAGAGGATGCGGTTGGCTGGGGCAGTGGGGTAGCTCTTTTTTTATTTTACCTTTATTTAACTAGGCAAGACAGTTAAGAACAAATTCTTATTTTCAATGACGGCCTAGGAACAGTGGGTTAACTGCCTGTTCAGGGACAGAACGACAGATTTGTACCTCGTCAGCTCAGGGATTTGAACTTGCAACCTTCTGGTTACTAGTCCAATGCTCTAGCCACTAGGCTATCCTGCATTACAAGCGCTGTATTTTATTTTTGTTTGGGTGGTGCGGTGGGCGGAGCCAGGAGGGTTGTCAGCGAAATGGGACACACCTGGGCTCGGGTATGTCCCGGGGATACATACCTTTCCCTGATTCATTGAGGAGACTCTCCACGCAGACACATTTTTTTGTGGCATTTTGTGGCTTGTTTGTTTTGGCACCTCAACCCCTCACACTACTGATTACTGACTACACACACCATTGTTGAATGTATATAGTTACTTTAGTTAATAAATACATTTTTGTTATTCCTTGGTCTCTGCGTTGTCTTATTTCCACCCTCCAAAATGTGGTTTTAAAACAGGTGGGATCTCCCGGACTGAAGTTCACAGGCTGCGCCTCAAATGTGGTCATGTGACATGCAGCGGCCCAACGTTAAACAATGGCCGCAGTACAACACTTCATTTGAGGGCTGAGGGGATAGGGTGTGTCTTAAGTAGACACTTCTGATGACGTATCATGACGTCTGACGAGTATACACTTCCAGGGCAAGGGAGGAAGGAATGATTTTTAAATGGACCACTCTTGGTCGAAAATGAATAATTAGTTCATCCCAAGATGATTGTGTTTCAGCCACCGGTGGCTTGTGGGTGCTTTATGTGCTACATTCAATTGAGTGCATGTCTACTTCTATTAAATAAAAAACCTACTGTATGATAGCTAGCAAATGAATTAGCTGCCTAGCTGGAACTTCTGAAGGGAAATTATATATTTCTACAACTTCCAAAAGATAACCAAACAAATTTTGTTACTACGTAAAAAGTAATTTATTTGCATTCGTTTTTACTTACACTTATGTTGACTTCTCCATTGATGTTGAAGTTTTCGCTGACTTAGCGGATGTACAATCGTCAAATTGAATTATGGGGAGTTTCAGGCCCTTGGAGTGAACATAAATTGTACACTCTCAAAAATGAAGGCTGAGGGGCTTATGTTGCAAACTTCCCTTGCTTGGCTAATCATTTGGACCACCCTCCAAGATGGCGACAGGGATTTCCCCAATGGCATAATGTAAGGGTAAGTGGACGAGGGTGTGTCTTAAGTGTTTGGCCCACAGGCCAGTCCCTCCAGGATTTCTCAAAAGAAAAGGGTGATTTCTGCAGCCAGAAATGCTTGATTTTGCGGTAGCTTTTCTGAAATTCTGCAATACATTTTGAGATGGTTTTTTTTCACACGTTAATTTCATATAAAGCAATAAAAGTCATATGTGCTCAGTTTTTGGACGAGTTTCAGCAGAATACATTATAAATACAAAAACTATTAGAAACATCTGAAGTGCTCAATTATGTTTATTTTCCTAAACAAACAGCTCTGTCATAATCCACTCACATATTCACTCTCTCTCTCTCTCACACACACCTCTCCATCAGGCTTGGTGCTTGCTATCAGCACGAGATGCACCACCCATTCCTACTCTCTCTCTTTTAAAAAAAACAATACACGTAAAAATAGAGTTGTGGTTGTTTGTTACATTTCAAAAATATCCAGAAATATTGTGCTTTGGTGATCCATATTACGTTTTACAGAGAGTTTAAAACGGCAATGCTGACAAATTGCACTCAGTGCTTTGAGCAGTGCTCTCTATAGACAGACTGGGGAGAGCAGAGTGCCGACCACCCTACTAAAGCCAAGGTTAGACTGGGGAGAGCAGAGTGCCGACCACCCTACTAAAGCCAAGGTTAGACTGGGGAGAGCAGAGTGCCGACCACCCTACTAAAGCCAAGGTTAGACTGGGGAGAGCAGAGTGCCGACCACCCTACTAAAGCCAAGGTTAGACTGGGGAGAGCAGAGTGCCGACCACCCTACTAAAGCCAAGGTTAGACTGGGGAGAGCAGAGTGCCGACCATCCTACTAAAGCCAAGGTTAGACTGGGGAGAGCAGAGTGCCGACCACCCTACTAAAGCCAAGGTTAGACTGGGGAGAGCAGAGTGCCGACCACCCTACTAAAGCCAAGGTTAGACTGGGGAGAGCAGAGTGCCGACCACCCTACTAAAGCCAAGGTTAGACTGGGGAGAGCAGAGTGCCGACCACCCTACTAAAGCCAAGGTTAGACTGGGGAGAGCAGAGTGCCGGCCAAGGTTAGACTGGGGAGAACAGAGTGCCGACCACCCTACTAAAGCCAAGGTTAGACTGGGGAGAACAGAGTGCCGACCACCCTACTAAAGCC
>NC_056444.1:19826304-19901304 GCF_018296145.1 Oncorhynchus tshawytscha
GGGGTAAGGACAACGTCATGCTCATTTTCTGCAGGTCTGTCACTCCTGATGGCATATAGAGGAACAGTGATCACCAGCAGGATGAGAGAAAAGGAGTGTGTGTCCATGATTTGGGGATGTGGATGAGGTGTACTCCTGAATGCAAGCCACAGGTATTAACTTTGGCCCCCACCCCCTTCCTCCTTCAGATATCAGAAACAATGGTCCACAAAGGTCGGCTAAGAACCTGCCCATTGGGCACACCAGGTCATTTCAACAAGGATAATTGTGTCATATTTGGTTGAGACGTTGTTCAATGAGATTACAACCTATATTCAACTCAAAAAGACAGCCAAACGTCAGTTGAATTTCCAATGTGTCCATCAATATGCTTTCAACCATCTACAACCACGATCCAATGGGAAAACTATGTCTGATTTTTGGTTTAGATGTCAAACGCCTGTCACTGTACTTTCAACCATTTAAAAGCACAGCAGTTCAAATGGGAATACAATGTCAGATATTTTGTTCATTTATAAAACAGATTCATGTGTTATCACTGTGCTTCATCTGGTAGCACACAACCAAGTGACCTGGATGGCAGTTGAGATGACATTAAAAGTACATGATGCAAGTGATCAATGCCATTCTAGATTCTGCGCAGATTATTAAAGAGATCGTAAAGATCTCCATAGACCTGCAATGACCTATGATGCTATCTTGAACATGCACACTTTATATGATTATATAAGAAATGTATAGTTAACAGTAACCTCAACATGTGGCCATGAATGTGTTACTCATTTTAAGGTTAAATGTTAAATTAGTTTGAAAGATTTACTGTATACAAAAATAATATAGAATTGTGTTTGGTTGACAACGCAACCAAATATCAACATTAAAAGGCGATGTATCTACTTATTGGATAGTTCCATCCGAGCCACTGGCTTAAACCTATTCTTTAACATCTATTTTTGGTTGAGTTGGAGACATGAATCCAACATATCATTTGTTAACAAGTTAATCGGCTATTTAATGTATTTCAAAAGTGATATTGAATTGTGTTTATTTTTTTGTCAACACAACCAAATATCAATATTTGAAAGATATTTATCTTCTGCTTGGATAGTTCCATCTGTGCCACTGACTTACTCTGGCTTTAATTCTAGTTTGTCTGCAAATTAATCATTGATATGTTGGATTATTATATCTGATTTTTCTATGTTGAAATTTGGTTACCGTGATGCCATTATTCTCTGGTTGAAATTTGGTTACCGTGATGCCATTATTCTCTGGTTGAAATTTGGTTACCGTGATGCCATTATTCTCTGGTTGAAATTTGGTTACCGTGATGCCATTATTCTCTGGTTGAAATTTGGTTACCGTGATGCCATTATTCTCTGGTTGAAATTTGGTTACCGTGATGCCATTATTCTCTGGTTGAAATTTGGTTACCGTGATGCCATTATTCTCTGGTTGAAATTTGGTTACCGTGATGCCATTATTCTCTGGTTGAAATTTGGTTACCGTGATGCCATTATTCTCTGGTTGAAATTTCACCTTCAAAACAACAGGATGATATTTTCCACGTAGATTCCACGTCACAATACATTGACAAATTACGTTGAAACACTTGATTCAACCAGTTTGTGCCCAGTAGGGGGAGGGGGGAGGTTCGCAGTGAAGGTTGTTTGCGGTGTCTCATGAAACATTATCTTATAAAAAGAGTATGAAAACCAGTGAAGAACAAATGACTCAGTAGAAAAAAGCATTGTATTAATGTGTCCTGGTAGAGAAGAAAGTAATCCTTGGTGTGTGTGTGTGTGTGTGTGTGTGTGTGTGTGTGTGTGTGGTGTGTGTGTGTGTGTGTGTGTGTGTGTGTGTGTGTGTGTGTGTGTGTGTGTGTGTGTGTGTGTGTGTGGTGTGTGTGTGTGTGTGTGAAATAGAGTCCTTGACGTGGTGTGTGTGTGTCCTTAGTGTAGACTGTGTTCCCTGAACCTAGTGCCTTGTGTTCCAGGCACCTCATGCAGCAAGAGAGGAGTGTTCAGTGGTCGTTCTTCAGTCAGTAGAGGAACATCCTTCAATGCTGTCTCACTATTGCATTACTTATTCCGTTTTTTTATTGGTTGGTTTGTTATAGTTGTTAATTCCAGAGAGATTGAACCTGCTGCTGTTTCTCCAGTGCGAGGTCATCATAGTACAGTAGTTGCTTGTTCGAGTGGTGGAGCACATATGGTCCAGAGGAGAATGTGTGTGTTTGTCATTCACTTAGGACGATGAAGTTTTGTGATGTTGTTTCTTGGTTATGTTCACTGGCAAGGTGAGGTGTTGTATCTGGTGATCTCCATGTACACCTCAGTAAAAATACATTTATAAATGCTTTCTGATTGTTTTTAGCAATGTTGTCACCACTGTTATCCACTGGTACTTTAGAACTGGGAGAAGAACAGTCAACAGTACACCCCACATTGCCACGGGAAGTAGGGGTGCTGAAGAAAATTACAAAAATAGTTTTTTTTTAATCACAAAAGTAGTGCACTGGGCCTTTAATAGTCCTGTATTGCTCCTCTGTAGCTCAGCTGGTTGAGCATGGTGCTTGTAATGCCAGAATAGTGGGTTTGATTCCCGGGACCACCCATACGTAGAAATAATTGCACACATCGCTTTGGATAAAAGCGCCTGCTAAACGGCATAAAAAAAGATGTAGATGAGGATTGAGACTGTGAATGTAGTCTGGGATTAGGAGGTAATTAGTTAACAATTAGATTATTACAAACTGTTTCCGTCATTAGATTAAACACGTGGTATCATGTAAAAATCTGTGTTTCAGGACAAGGACTTGAAGAGAAGAAGAAAAGCTTCTCTAGTCATTCCTAGTGGTGTGCAGTGCAGTTGAATTCTGTGACCATTGTTTACATATTCAAAAGCGCTGAGAGTTGTCGAAAAAGTCTTTAAGTCTTTAAAAGTGTCCCATACACATAATTTCAGTGATGCTGCATACACAAGTCCAGTGATGTAGATGTTTTGTTTTTAACTTTAACTTTTGGGGGCGTGACCCACCAGAACCAATGGAAGTGTTGTTTAGAGCTCCTATCACTCTCTTTCAAGTCTTTATCATTGTCTGATGCATTTCACAATACACCAGTCCGGCAATGTCATACACACTAGTCCAGTGATGTTGTCTAGTTCTAACCAAAGACATCAAAGTCCATGGCTGCCTCGTCCAGACTTACTTCCTGGGGGCTGGCCCTCGTGTAGCGTTGCCGGGCTTGTTCCTAGGGCGACGGACTGGCACCTTGGAGACAGGGATCCTGGTCCGGGCAGGGGGAGGAGCTTGGGTGGGTGTGTCAGGGGGAGGAGTGGCTGTGAGGACAGTGGAAAGAGCTGATTGGCTCACCGAGTGAGGGGGTGTGTTCTGTCTGACACTAAGAGGGATTTTGGACTCGCGGGGAAGGCTAGTGCTTCCCTTCATCGAGCGAAAAGATGAAGAGGAGGAAGAGGAAGGAGCAGTAGTCTGGGAGGGAGCGCTGAGTTTGTAGTCGTCAGTGGAGAGGGAAGGAGTACTTGTCAGATCTTCTTCCTCCTCCTCTTCATCAGATCTGTCCAATTCCTCATTGTAGAGGTCGTACAGCGCGTCGCCAGAGCAGCTGTCACGCGATAAACCAATCCTCTGGTTCCGCAGGAAGCCGTCGTCAGGCGTTGCCGTGGGGGTTGCCGAGGGCGTATCCCAATAGCCCTCGTCTCTAAGGGCCGGGACATCCTGTTGGGGCTGGACCTCCTCCTTAGTGTCCTTCTCATTGGGCAAAGAGGTTTGACGGGCAGCATGAGTGGGGAGTTTACTCATCCTTCCTCCCCCCACTAAAGGGATCTTGCTGAGTCCCAGAGACTTGACCTGGGGGGGTTTCCGCTCTGTACCCCTGGGGGGAGCCGGGTGAGAGCTGGGTCGGGGGAGGGCGGGGGAGTTATCTCCCCCAGAGGGGAGCATGTGCCAGAGCCCCTGCATGTCTGCGTCATCCACCCCGTCAGGGCTGGCCATTTCCTCGCCACCCCCCATGTAGGCCACCACGCCGCTGCCAGAGGGCTGCTGAATCGGGGCAGAGTGGGAGGGCATCAGCCGTGCCCTGGCTGGGAGGGGGGCAGGGGCGGAAGTGGGGGTAGGGGTAATGCTGGAAGGGGTGGCATGGTTAGTAATGGAGGATTTAGCTGGGGAGCTGCGTACTACCCCTCCCCCACTGCTACTGCTACTACTGGTGACACTTCCCCCTCCATTTCCTCCTCCCACGTTTCCTGCCACCTCCTCCTCTGCGTCTGCGATGATATCACCGCATCCTGTCAGCGAATCAAAGCTCTTGAGCGAGGTGACGTCAGTGAAGAGGAGTGAACAGAGCCGGTCCACTGAGGGTTCAGAGGTGGGGTCACACCGATCCAGAGGGGGGGTGGCCGTTGCTGAGGAAATGGACGTTTTGGTTCTTGAGTGAAAGGCAGAGTGAAGAGGGGAAGGGGATGGTGTATAGGGGAATTCTGACAGGTTTGTCGTCATGGCAGTAGAGTGCGTGAGTGGTGTTGTGGCGTTGTCTGCGGGAGAAGTTCTCGCTGATTCTGTGTTTAGCTCAGCTTCCAAGCTCCCATTTTCCTCCTGTGGTGAGCGGGGCTGGGGTTCAAGGGTCAGAGTGACGTCTTTCACTTCCTCCTTTAGAATCACATCTCCCTCTCTCACCTCCCTCCCCTCAGTTACCCCCACCTCTCCCTCCATCACTCTCTCCTTCCGCCGCCACCTTATACTACTAAAGAAGCCTTTTAAACCCCTCCCCCTGCTTCCAAACCCTGTATTCTCATTAGCTCTCACACTTCCTCGTCTGAGCAGCGAAAAGAAGCTCAGTGATTTGCTGAGAGACCTCACCTGTCCCGCCTCTGATATTCCAGACTCCTCCCCTCTCTGTCCATCTGTCTCCGAGCTTGTTAGTCCATCATGCGTTTTACTCCTGACGAGCTCGTTAGCCGCCCCCACAGAATTCCCATTCACAGAATTCCCATTCTCGGAATTCCCATTCCCATTGGCCTCTTTGTTCCTGAAGGAGAAGAATCTGGCCATTCCGGAGCTGGAGCGTCGTTTTCCAAACAGCTTTAAGGCTGCTTTGTTGATCTTCCCTGGCGGTTGGGGGTCGCATGGGGGAACAGAAGGAGGAGGTGGAGGAGGTTCCACGCATTCTGACTGCACCTCCATCTTCTAGCTATCTCTATCACTCTATTTCTCCTGCTGTTTCCCTCTGTTCCGCTCTCTCTCTCTCTCTCTCTCTCTCTCTCTCTCTCTCTCACTCACACTCTCTCTCTCTGTCCTGCAGCCTGGTACTCTCTCGCTTCCTCACTGGTTCTATCTGATGCTTGCCTGTTGGTTTTCCCTCTCTCTCTCTCTCTCTCTCTCTCTCTCTCTCTAAAACACACACACACCGGGTGCTACTCCTGACTGTATCCATGGCAACTGGTTGGGCTAAGCAGCTTTCGTCAGAGTTGGTGGACTGCCCATGTCTCTCCTCCTCCCTTTCTCCCTCCCCCTCCCCACCCGATCAGCACCATGGCTCCCTCTCTTCTTTTCTGTCCTTTATTTATTCATCTTTGTTCACGCCCCCAGATGAGTTCCTCCCATCAAAGTGAGACATAGAGAGAGACTGACTTGTGCTGCACTACTGTGTGTGGTTGTGTGTATGTGGTTGTGTGTGTGTGGGTGTGTGTACGTGTTTGTGTGAGATTTCAATAGTACGTTAGACAGATGAGCTTGTGTTTGCTTATGAATGTGTGACCTATACAGAACTTACATAATAACATGTGTGTATGTGTTCAGAAGTAAACACTTATAAGTATAAAAACTGACCCCCTCAAATCCCACTCAGATGAGAAGACTCAGTTGTGTAGTGTTTTTCCCCCATTGCATGTGTGTCTGTGTGTGTGTGAGTGTGTGTGTGTCTGTCTGTGTGTGTCTGTCTGTGTGTGTCTCTCTGTGTGTGTCTGTGTGTCTGTGTGCCTGTGTGTGTCTGTGTGTGTGTGTGTGTGTGTGTGAGTAGATCTGCTGATCAGTGGAATGAATAGGATAAAGCATGCATATAGATTTAGAGAATTATTTCAGCATTGCTAATGTTCTCAACACACACACACTCACTCACTCAGTCACACACACACACCTCCAGTAGAGTTTGGCCTGGCAGTATAGAACATATGGCAGTATACAACTAACCCTGTTCCACATGGAGTCAAGGACCATGTGTCCAATAGGATATGACAGCTAAGAGACAGTGGTCTAACAGTCTCATCTAAAGAAGACTGACTGTTGAAATATATTTTTTTGTGTTGTGTATTTGACCCAATGAAATAAATACATACAGGTATGGTACCTGTATATCATATCGTTTTGTTCTGTCTCCCTCCTCGTGTTTCGTCCACAGACTCTGTTTCATTCTCCTTTCTATATGAGTACTGCTTATGTGCTCAATCTGTACTATCCTTTTTCTTGTCCTTTTCTATTCCTCCAATCCTCCCTATCTCCCCTCAGCACCCGACCTACTTTTAGCCGCTCCTTCCCTCCTCCCCCTCTTCCTTCCTAGCTTTGAGGCACGGGACCCATCTTCCACCTCATTGCTATCAAACAATGTCTTCATTCACATGCTGGAGGCTACCAACATCCACACAGACACACACACAAAGACAGGTGAGGGCTTCCCCAGAGTGAAGCGCTGAGGTGGATCTCCTTATGCTCTTTCCCAGCCAACTCTATTAGATAGAGCCTAACCAGGCCTGCCTGTCTGTCTACCTACCTTCCTGTCTGTCTGCCTGCATGTCTGCCTGTCTACCTACCTTCCTGTCTGTCTGCCTACTAGCTTGTCTACCTACAGTACCTACCTGTCTGTCTGCCTGCGAAAATAGTATGTTACTCTCTATCTCTCTCTCGATTGCGTGTTTTTTCACAGGCCCCCTGGGTTGATCTCATCACTAAATGGGACAGTTAGAGGACATTACAGAGTGTTACTGAGTGTGTGCGTGTGTGTGTGTGTGAGAGAGAGAGAGAGGTATCTGTCTATTGACTCCATATTCAGACCAATGACTCAATCCATTGATGGGCTGAAGCAGAGTGGAGTGGATTGTGAGAGTGGTTGGCATGGTAACAATTATTGGATGGATCAGGCCGTGAATAGCCATGTTATTCATATCTGCCTTATTAGACATCCGTCTGGCCATAGTGGTAAGGACAGATTTGATGGATTTAACAGGTCATATCTTCTGCTCTGAACAAGACAAAAGTATAACCCTTCCTCTAATACAGAATTAATAACACACAGTACACAGACATGTGCATGCAGACAGAGCACACACTGGTCACCCCCTATGTAGCCCCAGGAGTCTTGTAGTGAGTGGTTTTGGGGGGTAGGGACTCTTGGAAGAGTGTCTCCTCAGTGTGGCTGGGTCAGAATTAGACTAATCCATGTATGTGTGTGTGTGTGTGTGTGTGTGTTGTAACCCCCCCCAGGATTACTCCTTGTGTTCTTTTGTTCCTGTAATGAACAGGGAGCAGCTTTAGGTCTTATTAAGTGACATAGAGCCACTCCCCCCATTGTGGCATAGTATGAATATACACACACTCCTATATTAAAATCACATGTACAGTTCAGTCAACAAATTGTATTTGCTGTCTTAGGACTGGTCTAAATGTGAGCATGAAAAGGGAACATGTAGATACAAAAGTATGTGGACATACCTTCAAATTAGTGGATTCGGCTATTTCAGCCACACCTGTTGCTGACAGTTGTATAAAATCGAGTACACCGCCATGCAATCTCCATGGACAAACATTGGCCCATACTGAAGAGCTCAGTGACTTTCAATGTGGAACCGTCATAGGATGCCACCTTTCCAACAAATCAGTTTATCAAATTTCTGCCCTGCCCCAGTCAACTGTAAGTGCTGTTATTGTGAAGTGGAAACGTATAAGAGCAACAATGGCTCAGCCACAAATAGGCAGGGCACACAAGCACAAAGTGCTTAAAAATCATCTGTCCTTGGTTGCAAGGCACACTCACTACAGAGTTCCAAACTGCCTCTGGAAGCAACGTCAGCACAATAACAGTTCGTCGGGAGCTTCATGAAATGGGTTTCCATGGCGAGCAGCTGCACACAAGCCTAAGATCACCATGCACAATGCCAAGTGTCAACTGGAGTGGTGTAAAGCTCGCCGCCATTGGACTCTGGAGCAGTGGAGACGAGTTCTCTGGAGTGATGAATCACACTTCACCATCTGGCAGCACGACGGAAGAATCTGGGTTTGGAGAATGGCAGGAGAACTCTACCTGCAGAGTGCCAACTGTAAAGTTTGGTGGAGGAGGAATAATGGTCTGGGGCTGTTTTTCATGGTTCAGGTTCAGGCCTTAGTTCCACTGAAGGGAAACCTTAACGCTACAGCATACAAACATTCTAGATGATTCTGTGATTCCAACTTTGTGGTTGGAGGAAGGCCCTTTCCTTTTTCAGCATGACAATGTCCCTGTGCACAAAGCGAGATCCATACAGAAATGGTTTGTCGAGATCGGTGTGGAAGAACCTGACTGGCTTGCACAGAGCCCTGACCTCAACCCCGTCAAACACCTTTGGGATGAATTGGAACGCCGACTGCGAGCCAGGCCTAATTGCCCAACATCAGTGCCCGACCTCATTAACGGTCTTGTGGCTGAATGGAAGCAATGTTCCAACGTCCAATGGAAAGCCTTTCCAGAAGAGTGGAGGCTGTTGTAGCAGCAAAGGGGGGACCAACTCCATAGTAATACCCATGATTTTAGAATGAGATGTTCGACGAACAGGTGTCCACATTTGACCATGTAGTGTATATGGAGCGTGTGTGTATGTGTGGGTGGACGTGCATGCATGTATACTTAGCCCTCAGTAGTGTCATGGCTGTCTGGGGTGTAGAACGTAGCAGAATGTTGGCGTGCTATGGGAGAGGGTAGGGGAACCATGTCGTGTAGAAGACCTGTTAATGTTTAATGGAAGTTAAAAGTGCAACGGGACTAAATGGCTTACGGAAGCACAGTTCATCATGTAGAGGGAGAGAGAAGTGTAGGGAGTGAAGTCTCGTCTATGCAGTCCAACCCTTCAGCAGACACTCTTGACATAGTGTTTGTGTGTATGTATAGTGACAGTGACCTCCAGAGCTCGTTTACAACAAGGACCTTCTTGTCTCAGGCTACAGGGTTTTAGCTGGTCTTTACTGAAAGCTGACACGAGTATAGAGTAGCAACAATGTATTGGTGAAAACAGACACAATCACACACACACACAGGCTTGGAATAAAAGGCCTGGTAAAGTACATTGGTACAGTGTCTTCATGGAGGTTTGCAGAGAGCTGGTGGAACTAGTTCAATGCCCATGCAGGGCATATTCATTAATCATTTAGGAGCAAGTGCTTTACCCCCCTCCCCCAGTTACTTTCAGACAAACTTCACAATGTATGTTCACACACACACGTAATACCATCTGTACACTGTGTGCTTGTCAGTGTGTGAGAGGGATCAGAGAAATGGTTTAGGTCAACTTGTATAAACCCATTCCAGACAGTCTAATCCTAACTCTGTTACACTACTGTAGTGACTGCTGGGGGACAGAAATGTCCTGACCCCGTCATGGGCCATCGTGGGATTACATTATACACTGTAGTGAGGCTACACCGGTCCCAAGGGCCCAAGGGGAATCAAGGAGGTTCTAGTTCTAGTGGCCAGCTCAGATGCACTACGACGAACATGGGCCGTCGTGGGGTTACATTATACACTGTAGTGAGGCTACACCGGTCCCAAGGGCCCAAGGGGAATCAAGGAGGGCCTAGTTCTAATGGCCAGCTCAGATGCACTACAACGAACAACTAAAACCAATGGGTGACTGTCCTATTGCTTGCTGTCGCCACAGTGTGTTATAGCGACCACCTGCTCGATGCCAGCTATGGCTGTTCTCACCAATGTGGAGGCAGGGGAAAAAACGCACACCTGTTTAGGCGAGGTGCTGCCTAGCGGAGTAGAACACTTGAAAAATGAATGGAGAGCCGCACACGCTAGGAGCTCCGATGCAATAACTGAATAACCTAACCAACGTTGACAGACAAGCGGTCTTCATCAGGGTATAGTCACCCTGACGTTCTCACCAATGGAACATGAGGAACTGTCTGAAAGATCGCGATAACCTGGTCAGAGGCTCTACTGCACATGTCAAACTCATTCCATGGAGGGCCAAGCGTCTGTGGGTTTTCCTTCCTCCCTTGTACTTGATTGATTAATTAAGGTCACTAATTAGTAAGGAACTCCCTTCTCACCTAGTTGTCCAGGTGTTCATTGAAAGGAAAAACCAGCAGACACTAGGCCCTCCATGGAATGAGTTGACAGCCCTGCTCTAGTCTCCTCTAATGGATTGACAAACTCTTCCAGCCTCTCACACACAGCCTCCTTGTTCTCCTGCTGACCCCTCCAATGTTCTATGACCCCAGAGTAACTATGGCAATTACCTTGAAAATGGGGTTATGACCTTACCCAGTGAGACAAAGGTAACCAACTGGATTATCCAATCAACCCAAGGGAGCCAATGGGATTATCTCAATGCCATGTCCACAGATGAATGTTGGACATGGAAGTAAAAATCAGCTTTCAGCATCCATCATTCAGATTACAGTGGAATCATGCAATCTCGGAAGATGGAACAGTTTGAAGGATAAATGATCTGATTTCAGTGCGATTCCACGTTAAAACAGGGTTATCCAAAGATGTTCTGGCTTAGACGGAGGAACGAGACGTTTTAGAACTCAAATCTGTACCTGGCCGTCACCCCATCTGGAGGATCACAATATTAAGAACATGAATTATGGGATGTTCATTACTAAATCGGCTAGACGTTGGATTAAGGGGAGAATCTGATGGTTTGAACATCAAGAGATCAGAGCAGACACAGTCTGATGCCAGGAACTGTTCTACAGAGCATTGGCTTTCACAAATACAGTTGTGTGGAGTTGAATAACATATAGGCAGACAGAACACACAGATCTTCATGATGTCATTTATTCTCTTTAGTGCTTTTCAACATTCTTAAAAACAAGCCTTTCTATGTGCAGTAAATGCCGCTTTCTATAAAGATTTATAATACAACCTTCATTTGCCAACATAGGAATATGGCTAAACACAACTCACACACGCACTCACACCAACACACACTCACACATGCACGCACTCATCCTTTAGTGACCCCATCTCTCACTCTTTCCATTCCTCCTCCCTCCATTCCAGCCCAATCACCCCTCCTCCATTTCTCCAGTATCACACGCCTCAGCAGGTCATGCGGGCCACTCCAAACTCCAGGCTGACCACAGCGGGCTCGGCCTTGGCCCCGTATGTCCCCTGTAGGTCACTGTAGCTCTCCTTGCGCTCTGTACCGCTGCTGCCCTCTACTGTCCGCTCTGTGTCACTGCAGCACTCTGTCACCTCCTCTCCCACCTCCTCCTCCTCCTCCTCCTCCTCCTGCTGTCGCTGTGCCTCCTTCCGGCTGAGGGGGGCTCCCAGGATGAGGGAGTGAGGGCGCGTGGGGAGGATGCGTTGGTCTCTAGGGGAAGCCTGGGGGTCCGGGGTGGGGGGGCTGATGCCATGCTTCTGTAGCCTCTGGAGGGACAAAGAAGGAGACATAGGGTTAGATTTAGTAACGAGAACCCCCCCACCCATAAAAACACATTGCGCACCACCAATACCTCCACACAATCACCTGTTGTTTTCAGAATTCTGATGTGCTGATTGATGTCACATTGTGTGTCGTTTCAATACACCAGCACCACATTAAAACCGTACCTCTAACCCCTCCTCTCAAGCCATATTTTATTTATTTATTAACTTACACCTTTATTTAACCAGGTAGGCTAGTTGAGAACAAGTTCTCATTTACAACTGCGATCTGGCCAAGATAAAGCAAAGCAGTTGGACACATAACTACACAGAGTTACACATGGAGTAAAACAAACATACAATCAAAAATACAGTAGAAAAATCTTTATACAGCATGTGCAAATGAGGTAGGATAAGAGAGGTAAGGCAATAAATAGGCCATGGAGGCGAAGTAATTACAATATTGCAATTAGACAGTGGAATGGTAGAATGTGCAGAAGACGAATGTGCAAGTAGAGATACTGGGGTGCAAAGGAGCAAGATAAATAAATAAATAAATAAATAAATACAGTATGGGGATGAGGTAGATTAGATGGGCTAATTACAGATGAGCTATGTACAGGTGCAGTGATCTGTGAGCTGCTCTGACAGCTGGTGCTTAAAGCTAGTGAGGGAGGTAAGGGTCTCCAGCTTTAGTGATTTTTGCAGTTCGTTCCAGTCATTGGCAGCAGAGAACTGGAAGGAGAGGCGGACAAAGGAAGAATTGGCTTTGGGGGTAACCAGGGAGATATACCCGCTGGAGCGCGTGTCAGTGAGCTGAGATAAGGCGGGGCTTTACCTAGCGTAGACTTGTAGATGACCTGGAGCCGGTGGGTTTGGCAATGAGTATGAAGCGAGGGCCAGCCAACGAGAGTGTACAGGTCACAGTGGTGGGTAGTATATGGGGCTTTGGTGACAAAACGGGTGGCACTGTGATAGACTACATCCAATTTATTGAGTAGAACGTTGGAGACTATTCTATAGATGACATCATCGAAGTTGAGGATGGGTAGGATGGTCAGTTTTACGAGGGCATGTTTGGCAGCATGAGTGAAGGATGCTTTGTTGCGAAATAGGAAGCCGATTCTAGATTTAACTTTGGATTGGAGATGCTTAATGTGAGTCCGGAAGCAGAGTTTACAGTCTAACCAGACACCTAGGTATTTGTAGTTGTCCACATATTCTAAGTCAGAACCGTCCAGAGTAGTGATGCTGAACGGGCGGGCAGGTGCGGGCAGCGATCGGTTGAAGAGCATGCATTTAGTTTTACTTGCATTTAAGAGCAGTTGGCCACAGGAGAGTTTTATAGCATTGAAGCTCATCTGGAGTTTAGTTAACAGTGTCCAAAGAAGGGCCAGATGTATACAGGATGGTGTCGTCTGCATAGAGGTGGATCAAAGAATCACCCGCAGCAAGAGCGACATCATTGAGGTATACAAAGAGACAGACCCCTGAGCCCCCACACCTCATGAAATGACGCCACACTGTTAATCATTTTATACAATTCAAACCTAAGGCAGGGTTCGTTCTTGTTAGCCACACAGCCAACTTGGCCTGGCCAAACAAACAGTTCAGCAAAACACATTTGACCCTTTTCTCTGCTTGAATAGCTTGGCCCCAATCACAAACATTCCCACAGAGAAGACCACTCCCAACCTCACACACAGAGTCTAGAGACAATAACAGCATTATCCTGGCACACAGAAAAATACATGATCAGTCTCAGTCACTGCACAAAACAGATACCCCTCCCCAACTCCAGGTCAACCCTATAGCTATTGGTGACCAGGGCTCCATGTAATACCCTCCACTGGAGGTCCTCTGACATGTTTGGCACTGGGAGCTTATAGAGCACCCTCCACCTATACCCTGCCATGCTCTCAGCCCCCCACAACCCCCTGATGCCCCGTCACTCCCACTAAGCTCCTGATGTGCCTAACCTTGAACAAGGAGGGTGTACAGCGCCTTACCCCCCACTTCCACAAACTCCCACAGGCTCGGTGTGCTAAATATCAGTAATATCAGTCTCTGCTGTCACTTGCAGTGGTGGCCACTCCTCCAGAGGCTGCTCTAGCACACACTTCACTGGCTCAGGCAGAGCCTCCTGGACCTTCCCATGTCTCTCTGCAGCAACCTGAGAGACGTTAGTCCCGCCTGTTGTGCCAACTCCTGGGGGGTTTCCCACCCCCCACCAGTCGTTGGTCAGCTAGTCTCCTGCTGCCATTAAACGTCACTGCAGGGTGGCTGAACAAACGGACCTCAAAGGGATCAGTGGGTTGTGGAAGATGGGCTTCTCCCACACCTCCCCCTCGTGTGGGCCTCAGCAGCTGCCAAGCACTCAGTACTGCAGCATAGAAATCAGAGACCCCTGCTTCGTTTAGTCTCTCCGGCTTCTTCTCATGAAGAAGAGCTTGCGGCCCAGCCCTAAACCACTCAAACAGAGCGCATGCTGGTTCCCTCCAGCTAACATCAGTGTGGTACAGTAGCCTCTGCACTGCTTCGAGTCAGAATGAGGCCACCCTGCTCTCCAGGTCCACCAGGCCTTGTCCTCCCTCCTGGACAGAAAATAATCCATGTATTTACGTTGCATGTCCGCAAGCAATCCGCCGGGGGGAAGGGGGTGGTGTGTGTGTGTGTGCGCATCTCCCTCACAACAGAAGTTACACGCCCATCAGACAAACGTAAACAATGGGTTTTCTTGTTTCCCCACTCTGTTTTTCCAACCCAAACAAGAAATGGATGCTGACAGCTCTCTCAACATGGAAAACTCTTTACAAGTGCTCCTCTCTTTGATGGGATAAAGAGCCCCATGTCCCAGTGTAGTTGATAGATGATCTTGCATCACCCACCCTATCCTGCCACACCAGCTCAACCTCCGCTACACTCAAGCTCCCCAAGTACCCTGAAGAAGAAAAGGCTGTATACTGCTGACAGAAGAACCCAATCTGGGCTTTCCATACATCCCACCACTGACAGAGACTCAAACTCCCCTTTCCGGTGTCCCCACCTCTCCCAAAAGCTTGAGAAAAAAGTGTTATCTTGTAAGAGCTTAAATTTGAATTTTCAATAGGACACCTGCCTGGGCCCTGGTGAAACAGAGAAGTGAGCCATGGCAATATGATGGTCTGAAAGTCCAACTGGGAGAATGGAGGCTGATTTTTGAATGTATAGATACGATCCAAACGAGTTGTGTTCACCCTCCCCCCAACCACCTTTACAAAAGCCCCTCTCCCATCCTGGACTAGGTGCATACACATTTATGAAAGAAAGGGTTGTGGATTTAGTCTCTAACCACTAATGTTGACACCCAGTCCCGGGGGGAAGCATAGCTACCCTGCACTAAGCTTTGTGCCATGGCTCAGCACCTGCGCCCCCTTTCACCAGACCCCCCCCAATCCACTCCATTCTTCACATCACTGAGTCTCTTGTAAAAAAAATATATACATAATATTTTTTTTTTAAATCACATTGAAATTGTTTTGTTTTTACAAACCCCTCTCCCCCAGTCTCTGCTGCTTTCATGTTAAGGCAGCCTAACCATAAAACGCTAAGCATGCTGAGGAGGTGAGTACAGGGTCTGTGGTGAACGCTAAGCATGCTGAGGAGGTGAGTACAGGGTCTGTGGGGAACGCTAAGCATGCTGAGGAGGTGAGTACAGGGTCTGTGGTGAACGCTAAGCATGCTGAGGTGGTGAGTACAGGGTCTGTGGGGAACGCTAAGCATGCTGAGGTGGTGAGTACAGGGTCTGTGGGGAACGGTGAGGAGGTGACAGACCCTGTACTCACCTCCTCGGCATGCCCCACAGACCCTGTACTCACCTCCACCACCAGAGTTTCCGTTACTACAACAACCTGCCTCTGCTCATTCCCCCCACATCTATACACCCCTTCTCCAATAAACAAACAATGCGTTAACACTGCACCATGAAAAAAAATGCATAAAAACAGGATAGAAAAACAATAGTTGCCCTCAACACAACCCATCAACCCAGACCCCAGGAAAATAACCTCACACTCAACATCAACAAAACTAAGGAGATGATTGTGGACTTCAGGAAACAGCAGAGGGAACACCCCCCTATCCACATCGATGGAACAGTAGTGGAGAGGGTAGCAAGTTTTAAGTTCCTCGGCATACACATCACAGACAAACTGAATTGGTCCACCCACACAGACAGCATCGTGAAGAAGGCGCAGCAGCGCCTCTTCAACCTCAGGAGGCTGAAGAAATTCGGCTTGTCACCAAAAGCACTCACAAACTACAGATGCACAATCGAGAGCATCCTGGCGGGCCGTATCACCGCCTGGTACGGCAACTGCTCCGCCCACAATCGTAAGGCTCTCCAGAGGGTAGTGAGGTCTGCACAACGCATCACCAGGGGCAAACTACCTGCCCTCCAGGACACCTACACCACCCTGTCACAGGAAGGCCATAAAGATCATCAAGGACAACAACCACCCGAGCCACTGCCTGTTCACCCCGCTATCATCCAGAAGGCGAGGTCAGTACAGGTGCATCAAAGCTGGGACCGAGAGACTGAAAAACAGCTTCTATCTCAAGGCCATCAGACTGTTAAACAGCCACCACTAACATTGAGTGGCTGCTGCCAACACACTGACTCAACTCCAGCCACTTTAATAATGGGAATTGATGGGAAATGTAAAATATATCACTAGCCACTTTAAACAATGCTACCTAATATAATGTTTACATACCCTACATTATTCATCTCATATGTATACGTATATACTGTACTCTATATCATCTACTGCATCTTTATGTAATACATGCATCACTAGCCACTTTAACTATGCCACTTTGTTTACATACTCATCTCATATGTATATACTGTACTCGATACCATCTACTGTATCTTGCCTATGCCGCTCTGTACCATCACTCATTCATATATCTTTATGTAGTGCCTTGCGAAAGTATTCGGCCCCCTTGAACTTTGCGACCTTTTGCCACATTTCAGGCTTCAAACATAAAGATATAAAACTGTATTTTTTTGTGAAGAATCAACAACAAGTGGGACACAATCATGAAGTGGAACGCCATTTATTGGACATTTCAAACTTTTTTAACAAATCAAAAACTGAAAAATTGGGTGTGCAAAATTATTCAGCCCCCTTAAGTTAATACTTTGTAGCGCCACATTTTGCTGCGATTACAGCTGTAAGTCGCTTGGGGTATGTCTATCAGTTTTGCACATCGAGAGACTGACATTTTTTCCCATTCCTCCTTGCAAAACAGCTCAAGCTCAGTGAGGTTGGATGGCGAGCATTTGTGAACAGCAGTTTTCAGTTCTTTCCACAGATTCTCGATTGGATTCAGGTCTGGACTTTGACTTGGCCATTCTAACACCTGGATATGTTTATTTTTGAACCATTCCATTGTAGATTTTGCTTTATGTTTTGGATCATTGTCTTGTTGGAAGACAAATCTCCGTCCCAGTCTCAGGTCTTTTGCAGACTCCATCAGGTTTTCTTCCAGAATGGTCCTGTATTTGGCTCCATCCATCTTCCCATCAATTTTAACCATCTTCCCTGTCCCTGCTGATGAAAATCAGGCCCAAACCATGATGCTGCCACCACCATGTTTGACAGTGGGGATGGTGTGTTCAGGGTGATGAGCTGTGTTGCTTTTACGCCAAACATAACGTTTTGCATTGTTGCCAAAAAGTTCAATTTTGGTTTCATCTGACCAGAGCACCTTCTTCCACGTTTGATGTGTCTCCCAGGTGGCTTGTGGCAAACTTTAAACGACACTTTTTATGGTTTTTGATTTGATTTCAGTTTTTGATTTGTTAAAAAAGTTTGAAATATCCAATAAATGTCGTTCCACTTCATGATTGTGTCCCACTTGTTGTTGATTCTTCACAAAAAAATACAGTTTTATATCTTTATGTTTGAAGCCTGAAATGTGGCAAAAGGTCGCAAAGTTCAAGGGGGCCGAATACTTTCGCAAGGCACTGTACATATTCTTTATCCCCTTACACTTGTGTGTATAAGACAGTAGTTTTGGAATTGTTAGTTAGATTACTTGTTGGTTATTACTGCATTGTCGGAACTAGAGGCACAAGCATTTCACTACACTCGCATTAACATCTGCTAACCATTTGTATGTGACAAATAAAATTTGATTTGATACAAGTACTCACAGTCTCCAGGTCTTTTATTGTGTCCTCCAGTTGGCAGTTGCTCTCTTTCAGGGTGAGAACGTTCTTCAGGACAGACTGACGGGGGTGCATGGAGCGATCAAACTGGTGGTACATATTCCTCCAGAACCTGACACACACAGAGAGAGAGAGAGAGAGACAGAGAGAGAGAGAGCGAGAGCACGCGAGAGAGACAGAGAAAAGAATGTATAACAGTGTAGGGTTGATGAGAGAGAGGGATGGAGAGGAAGAAGAGAGAGGGACGGAGAGGTGGAAAAGGGGGAGAGATCAAAATGTAATTGTATTTTCTTCGTAAACAACAGGTGTAAACTAACAGTGAAATGCTTAATTACGGACCCTTCCCAGCAATGCAGAGAATTTTTTTTATTTTAATGAAAATGAGGGGATGGCTATATACACAGGGTACTGTACAGTTTATGACTGAAGATTTTTAGGGCCTTCCTCTGACACCGTCCTGTATAGAGGTCCTGGATGGCAGGGAGCTCAGCCCTAGTGATGTACTGGGCCGTACGCACTCTGTAGCATTTTGCGGTCGGATGCCAAGCAGTTAAAATACCAAGTGGTGAAGCAGTCAGTCAAGATGCTCTCAATGGTGCAGCTGTAGAACTTTGAGGATCCGAGGGCCCATCTTTTCAGCCTCCTGAGGGGAAAGGGGCGTTGTCCTGCCCTCTTCACGACTGTGTTGATGTGTGGACCATGATAATTCCTTAGTGATGTGGACACAGAGGAACTTGAAGCTCTAGACCTGTCCCACAACAGCCCCGGCTATGTGGATGGGGGCGTGCTCTGCCCTCCATTTCCTATAGACCACGATCAGGTTGTTGTTCTGGCACCACACTGCCAGGTCTCTGACCTCCTCCCTGTAGGCTGTCTTATCGTCGTCGGTGATCAGGCCTACCACCATCTGCAAACTTAATGATGGTGTTGGAGTCGTGCTCGGCCACACAGTCATGGGTGAACAGGAGGGGACTAAGCACGTACCCCTGAGGGGCCCCCTTGTTGAGGGTCAGCATGGCGGATATGTTGTTGCAGAAGGTGTTTAATACCAGGGTCCTTAGCTTAGTGATGAGCTTGGAGGGCACTAGGGTGTTGACCGGTGAACTGTAGTCAATTAACAGCATCCTCACATAAGTGTTCCTTTTGTCCAGGTGGGACAAAGTAGTGTGGAGTGAAACCGAGATTAGGATGATGAGGAAAGGATAGAGAAAGGATATTCTTAGAGTAGAGTGGATGAGGGAAGGAGAGAGAGAGAGGAGGTAAAAGACTAGTTCTTACTTGAAGTGGCAGGGCAGGGTGGAGGGTTCTAGGACAGGGTGTGTGTCTGCGTAGGTGGGGCAGTAGGCAGGGTTTAGGTAGTTCTGCTGCTCTCTTAACAGAAACGCCCACAGAGAGTGAGTCCTGTCTCCAAGTCTGGCAGGAGAGAGAGAGAAGACTGAGTGAGTGAGTGGGAGAGAGATGGAAAGCATGTTTGTGGTTTACTCACTGCAGCTCTTCTCTCCGTCTCTGGTTGTTGGCCAGGAAGTTTCCGTACTGACAGGAGTGAACATGTTCATGGATCTGCAGCAGCAGCCACTCACTGAACTCAAACGCCTGAGGAAGAGTAGGTATCATCATCATCACCACAATCATTCCTCACACTTCCACTGTGATGGCTGCTATGTGGTGAGTATACTGGAAACACCAGATGCCTGCACACACACACACACACACACACCTGGGGAAACTGCTCGGTGAGCTGCCACACACACTCCAGGAACTGTGTGAAGACGGGGGACACCTCCTTGGGGTCTCCATCCAACTGGTCACACCTGTCTGCAAACTTGTGTCCAAATGAGATCCAGTCTTTCTCTATGAGGACCTGAAACACAGAGAGAGCAGAGTTTCTTATGACATGTTTCCTTCCTCTACAGGCATAGGGAAGTTGTTTGATGGTGCAGTAACACACACACACACACACACACACACACACCATGAAGCCTTTGATGGTGCGGTAGTAGGGGTCCATGAGCAGAGCTCCCAGAGAGCAGACCTGGGCTGTCCGATCCCAGCCGTCTGAACAGTGGACCAACACACTGGCTCCTTCTACGGTCACTGCCTATGGGGGAGGGGGACTGAAGTTAAATCACTACCATTGCCATTATCATAACTTGTAAATAAATTATATATTTTTAAATACAATGTTTTAATTGTCACACACACCAGAAAGGTGCAGTAAAATGTGTTGTTTTACATGGTCAGGATTAGGGTATTAGAACCAGTGACCTTTCGGTTACTGTCCCAATGCTCTAAGTGCTAGGCTACCTGCTTAATGTGACAAATTAGAAAAATGGTGGAGAGTCGACTCCAAAATAATTGATTCCTCAGCTGCACGTCGACTCCCGGTGTTGACTCGCATTTCTGAATGCCAAGATTAGATTCCGCTCAGAATCAACTCCTAAAGATTCAGTATTTTTGGAACAGAGGAGACTGAGTAGTTGCCGTACTTCCACGAACACAAACACTTGCATCTTTCATAGCGAGCTAGCGAGGGACGGATAGCGAGGGGAGGGGCACAGCATAGTCAGGTCAGCCACCAGGCAGGCAGACAGTCAGAACCGTGCACTAGGCCCATCTATAGGCAGTCAAAAGCTATATATCGCAACGGGATGCTGTATCTCACTATTTATTTCCTTGCAATGTCTCGCACCTTCAGTAAAGCAGGGTCTATTATCAATGAATAGGCTAGGATATTCTACACGCAACAGACGGAAGACTGAACACACACTGGCATCACGATCATGACACTGCTCTAACAGTTGAGAAGCGTGTTTCAACTAAAACTAGAGTTTCTACAGACAAATGCAGGTAGGTCCCTCCCCGTTTTCTTCTGTTTAAGAATAGAATGGGCAGAATGAATACGCCCCCAGGCGAGCCAGCGTGAGGGAGAGAGGTGCGCATGTGACTTGGTAATCTGTTTTGCATTCCTCGCAAATTCACCAAAGTAGCCTCAAGTTCACCTCTTCCACTCTGGCTTTATTTACATGAAACAACTTTCCCCAGACCTATATAGCATATAGTCTAGTTAGGATATAACACGCAAAATCATGTTGTGTGATAACGGCACTGCTACATTGTTTTTCGGTTTGGGATTTTTCTTAAAACGTTAAGGATCCCAAATTAACGTTTATACCCCTAACTGTCTGCAATCACAGTGTGACTAAACTGAAGTGGAAAGCAGAAAGTGATTGGAGAAAGGACATGGCCTTACCTTGGTGAGGAAGATGGCTGCATCTACCACAGCTTTGACGTGCCGTAGCCAACCACAGCTCTCCAAGCCCAGCAGGTAGTCATTTACCGACAGAAAACGACTTCCCACCACTGAGACAGGCAGAGAGAGATGGAAGGGGTGAAGTAAATAGTGCATGTGGGTGTAGTGCATGTGTGGTGTGAGTGAGTGTGCCCGTCTGACCTTCCAGGAGTTTCTGTAGGCTGGTCCTCATCACGTGGATGTTCTCGATCCCCACAAACTGGAAGCGGATGTTGGAGTAGTTATCTTCATTCTCATAGCCTTTACCTGCTGCTCTGTTGGCCATGGCATTCAACTGCAGAGAGGGAGGGCGATAAACAAAAGAATGAAGGAATGGACTGAGAATGTCCACATTCTTTGGGAAGAGCTTGCTAACGGCGTTGCGATTAGGTACCTTGGGCCTGGTATCCATGACGTAGACAAATCGGCTGTTGTGATTGGCTTTGCTGATGGCCTGCAACATGCTCTCGTCCTCCAGGCATCGTGCGCTGAACCCAGAGAGAGGCTGGCTGCACCGACACACTGCTGCCTGCAGGGGACAGGGTCGAGCACAGAAAACAGGGGTTAGGCCCCATACACCTAACCGGACGATTTACAGAGACTTGTTAGGTTGGGAATATTGTGTTGGGGTGAAATGGTAAAAGTAACAGTATAGATTAGGTTTAGATTATGACTGGTGTTGTGATCAGTGGTAAAATGTTAGGGTAGGGGTCATCAACTAGATTCACTGTGTACAGATTTTTCCTTGAGCAGATGGTCGGGGGGCCTGAACATAATTATAAAATAATTTGTAGACTGTAAATTGACGGAAAGAAGCCCAAACAGATAATATTCAACTAGCACAATCATTTCAAACCTTACATTTGTATTCAATAATCTCTCTCCATTGTGTGTGGGAATACTTGGGAACAGATGACTTAAATTAAAATGACTTGGGACTGATTAAAATTCTCAACAATAAAAAGAAAGAACCTGGGGGGCCAAATAAAAGCAGATACGTGTAATATGTTTAGGGTGAAGATGGGTAGGGTATACAGTGCATTCAGAAAGTATTCAGACCCCTTGACTTATTCCACATTTTATTACGTTACAGCCTTATTCTAAAATGTTTTTTTTATTTTAAATACTACACACAATATCCCATAATGATAAAGCAAAAACAGGTTTTTAGAAATGTTTGAAAATGTACAACAAATAAAAACTGAAATACCTTATTATTTGCATTTTTTTTTTACCCCCTTTTCTCCCCAATTTCGTGGTATCCAATTGATAGTTACAATCGTCTCATCACTGCAACTCCCTTACGGACTCAGGAGAGGCGAAGGTCAAGAGCAATGTGCCTGGCCCATCATAGGAGTCGCTAGTGTGCGATGGGACACGAACATCCCTGCCGGTCAAACCCACCCCTAACCCGGAAGACGCTGAGCCAATTGTGCGCCACCCCATGGGTCTCTCCCGGTCGCTGCGACAGAGCCTGGACTTGAATCCAGAATCTCTAGTGGTCACTGTGCCACTCGGGAGGCCCTGAAAAACCTTATTTACATAAGTATTCAGACCCTTTGCTATGAGACTCAATTGAGCTCAGGTGCATCCTGTTTCCATTGATCATCCTTGAGATGTTTCTACAACTTCATTGGTGTCCACCTGTGGTAGATTAAATTAGACATGATTTGGAAAGGTACACACCTGTCTATATACAGTTTAAGTCGGAAGTTTACATACACTTAGGTTGGAGTCATTAAAACTCGTTTTTCAACCACTCCACAAATTTCTTGTTAACAAACTATAGTTTTGGCAAGTCGGTTAGGACATCTACTTTGTGCATGACAAGTCATTCTTCCAACAATTGTTTACAGACAGATTATTTAACTTATAATTCACTGTATCACAATTCCAGTGGGTCAGAAGTTTACACACACTAAGTTGACTGTGCCTTTAAAGAGCTTGGAAAATTCCAGAAAATGACGTCATGGCTTTAGAAGCTTCTGATAGGCTAATTGACATAATTTGGCCTACCTTCAAACTCATTGCCTCTTTGCATGACATCATGGGAAAATCAAAAGAAAATCAGCCAAGACCTCAGAATTTTTTTTGTAGACCTCCACAAGTCTGGTTCATCCTTGGGAGCAATTTCCAAATGCCTGAAGGTACCAAATTCATCTGTACAAACAATAGTACGCAAGTATAAACACCATTGGACCACGCAGCCGTCATACCGCTCAGGAAGGAGACGCGTTCTGTCTCCTAGAGATGAATGTACTTTGGTACGAAAAGTGCAAATCAATCCCAGAACAACAGCAAAGGACCTTGTGAAGATGCTGGGTGGAAACGGGTACAAAATAATCTATATCCACAGTAAAACGAGTCCTATATCGACATATCCTGAAAGGTGTCTCAGCAAGGAAGAAGCCACTGCTCCAAAACCGCCATAAGAAAGCCAGACTACAGTTTGCAACTGCACAGGGGGACAAAGATCATACTTTTTTGGAGAAATGCCCTCTGGTCTGATGAATCAAAAATAGAACTGTTTAGCCATAATAACCATAGATATGGTTGGAGAAAAAAGGGGATGTTTGCAAGCCGAAGAACACCATCCCAACCGTGCAGCACGGGGGTGGCAGTATCATGTTGTGGGGGTGCTTTGCTGCAGGAGGGACTGGTGCACTTCACCAAATAGATGGCATCATGAAGCAGGGAAATTATGTGGATATATTGAAGCAACATCAAGACATCAGTATTGGGAAGTTTGGTCACAAATGTTTCTTCCAAATGGACAATGACCGCAAGCAAACTTCCAAAGTTGTGGAAAATGGCTTAAGGACAACAAAGTCAAGGTATTGGAGGGACCATCACAAAACCTCATCCTATAGAACATTTGTGAACAGAACAGAAAAAGCATGTGTGAGCAAGGAGGCCTACAAACCTGACTAAGTTACACCACCTCTGTCAGGAGGAATGGGCCAAAATTCACCCAACTTTTTGTAGGAAACTTGTGGAAGGCTACCCGAAACATTTGACCCAAGTTAAACAATTTAAAAAGGCAATGCTACAAAATACTAATTGAGTGTATGTAAACTTCTGACACACTGGGAATGTGATGAAATAAATAAAAGCTGAAATAAAAATCACTCTATTATTCTGACTTTTCACATTCTTAAAATGAAGTGGTGATCCTAACTGACCTAAGACAGGGAATTTTTACGAGGATTAAATGTCAGGAATTGTGAAAAAAAAAGGAGTTTAAATGTATTTGGCTAAGGTGTATGTAAACTTCCGACTTCAACTGTAAAGGTCCCACAGTTGGCAGTGCATTTCAGAGCAAAAACCAAGCCATAAGGTCACAGGAAGAGGCACAGCTCTGGGGAAGGGTATCCAAAAATGTATCCAGCATTAAAGGTCCCAATCATTATTTTTTTACCACCCAATTTCGTGGTATCCAATTGGTAGTAGTTACAGTCTTGTCTCATCGCTGCAACTCCCGTACGAACTCGGGAGAGGCGAAGGTCGGGAGTCATGCGTCCTCAGAAACACAACACAACCAAGCCGCACTGCTTCTTGACACAATACACATCCAACCCGGAAGCCAGCCGCATCAATGTGTCAGAGGAAACATCGTACACTTGGAGACCTGGTCAGCGTGCACTGCGCCCGGCCCGCCACAGGAGTCGCTAGTGTGCGATGACACAAGGATGTCCCTGCCGGACGACGCTGGGCCAATTTGCGCTGCCCCATGGGCCTCCCGGTCACAGCCGGCTCCGACAGGGCCTGGGCTCGAACCCAGAATCTCTGGTGGCACAGCTAGCACTGTGATGCAGTGCCTTAGACCAAGAAGGATTGGAGGCCCCTCCAATCATTCTTAAATGGAAGAAGTTTGGAACCACCATGACACTTCCTAGAGCTGGCCGTCCCGGCCAAACGGAGCAAAAGGGCCTTGGTCAGGGAGGTGACCAAGAATCCGATGGTCACTGACAGAGCTCCAGAGATCCTCTGTGGAGATGGGAGAACCTTCCAGAAGGACAACCATCTCTGCAGCACTCCACCAATCAGGCCTTTATGGTAGAGCGGCCAGGCGGAAGACACTCCTCAGAAAAAAAGCACATGACAGCCCGGTTGGAGTTTGCCAAAAGGCATTGAAGGACTCTGACCATGAGAACAAGATTCTCTGGCCTGATGAAACCAAGATTGAACTCTTTGGCCTGCATGCCAAGCGTCACTTCTGGAGAAAACCTGGCACCATCCCTACGATGAAGCATGGTGGTGGCAGCATCATGCTGTGGGGATGTTTTTCAGCAGCAGGGACTGGGAGACTAGTCAGGATCGAGGGAAAGATGAACAGAGCAAAGTACAGAGAGATCCTTGATGAAAACCTGCTCCAGTGCGCTCAAGACCTCAGATAGGGGAAAGGTTCACCTTTCAACAAGACAACGACCCTAAGCACACAGCCAAGACAATGCAGGAGTGGCTTCAGGACAAGTCTCTGAATGTCCTTGAGTGGCCCAGCCAGAGGCTGGACTTGAACATCTCTGAAAAGACCAGAAAAAAGCTGTGCTGTGACACTCCCTATCCAACCTGAAAGAACTTGAGGATCTGCAGAGAATGGGAGAAACTCCCCAAATACAGGTGTGCCAAGCTTGTAGCGTCATACCCAAGAAGACTTGAGGAAGTAATCGCTGCCAAAGATGCTTCAACAAAGTACTGAGAATAAGGTCTGAATACTTATGTAAATGGTTTCATTTTTTTCTTTTTAATAGATTTGCTAAAAAAAAAAAATATACAAACCTGTTTTTCATTTTCATTATGGGGTATTGTGTGTAGATTGAAAAAAAACACACAAAAAACAACTTAATACATTTTAGAATAAGTTACAGTAAGGGTGAAGATGGGTAGGGTAGGGTGTTACCTTCTTCTCCTGGTAGAAGTATGTGAGGACAGGAAAGCGTCCTTTGCTCCTGAACTTGGAGCTGCCGACGATGATGGGCTTACTGGCTGTAATGGGCACATACAGGTCCCTGGGATACGTCTCACATATCTACAACAGGAAACATGGGATTTGTTGTCAAATATTGAACCACTCTTATTCCATTACATCCTGAATCCTATTGGAACGCTCTGCCCACCTTGTAGTCCCTGTTGACGTCAGTGAGCTGCCATCGGTCACAGGGTACGCCCATCCTCTCAAACTCCGCCCCCAGATCGATGAGCTGCCAGCCTTCCTCTCTCTGCTGCTCGTTTTGCTTGGGGTTGTAGGAGAACGCATAGAGCTCATCATAGGATACTAGGGAGGGAGACAGATGGAGAAAGCAAATGTCAACATTCTTTAGAAACTTCACTCAACTCAACCGTCCTGCACACTCAAAGTAGGCGGGCACAATTACCTTATAATCATCTAACCAACGATTATGAATGAAGACTCATTAAAATAAACAGTCATAACCGTTTAGTTTTTGTTTTTTGGGGGGTGGAATGAACTGCTGACTGAAGACAGGACGGCAGGTCATTCTTGCGGTTGAGTCCATTTCCGCGGTAACATGGACTCTTTACAACGTGATGAAACTGTTGCTCCTTGCTGAAACAAGCAAGGTGTTGTGGCAAACAAGTCTTTGGTTGCCTCGGCAACACCCCCCTCCCTGCAGCAGCAGCACATGCAGTCAGGAGCAGAGGAGAGGAAGAAATGTGCGTCTTACATTTAAAAATAAAATAAAAATGCTATTCTAACGATTTTAAAACGGTGACCACGGTCATTTAGCTGACCAATAACCATCACCGTCACAGCCCTAACTGAAACACACACACGCTCAGGTACAGTAGGTACCTGGTCGTAGCAATCTGAGCAGTGAGCTGTAGATGTCGTGACAGTCTCTCTCTCTCTGGACCACAAAGTGGACCACTCTGAAGTTACGACACTGGATGACCAGAGGACAACCGCTGGTGGTCAACGACAGCTTCTCCACTGACGCTATGTGGTGGTGCAGGATCTGGAGGGGAACACAAAACAGTCATGACACCTTTCCTTAATATGACACCACAGGACATACTGTAGGGGCAGCAGGTAACTTAGCAGTTAAAAGCCAGCCACCGGAGGTTTCCAGTTCGAATCCTGGGTCTGACTGGAAAAATATGTTGGGAAGTGAGCTGGCAACTGGAGGGTCGCTGGTATCAAATCCTAGATGTGATTGCCTGCCATTGTGCCCTTAAGCAAGGCATTTAAACTCCCACAACAACTGGTTCATCGGCACCCAGTGTAGCAGTCCCCTGCTCCAACCTATGTAAGTGTGTCTTTTAGAGGGGTTGGGATAAAAGCGGAACTCAAATTTCGGTTTAACCTTTTGTAAAACAGATAAATAAAGTCATCTTAATCTAGGAGGTAGAGACCGTTTTCTTTTACTCTATCAAACATTTAAACACACAAAGGACACAGGGAGATAATGTGCACTCACACACGCGCTCATTGCAATCATCATACCTCATCACCTTTTTCTATCTGCCAGGAGTGTGTGAATGAGGTTACCAATTCATTAAAGCCTTTTCATGACCATCAAAACAGAGAGCATGAAAGGACAATGCACCAAATAAGCATATTTAAAATCAGCCCATCACCATAATCATATTAGATAACCAACAACCTTATAGTGACTCCAACCCTGGGACATTATTAAAATGCGCATTCATCAGCATAGTTAATGACTAGCAGAACATTCCAACACTAAGTGTGTGTGTGTGTGTGTTTGTGAGAGAGAAGTAGCAATGAGTCAGACGGTAAGTTTGGGCGATATACCGTATAGCGGGTTATTTGAAAATAGAAATGGAATTTCAATACCCTTAACTATTTGAGACGTTTTTTAAATATTTTTTTTTTTATAAATGTGAACGTTTGTAGCTACATTTAAATAAATACCTGCAGTCAAATTGTGCTATACATTAGGAGATAAAGATTGCGTTCTTCATTTCACCAGTCACGTAATTTTTTCATTATGAAGCTTGACGCTATTCGCCAGTCACATGGTGTTTGTTTACAAGCACACAATGACGAGAGACTTGAGTCACCCACTGTTGTGCAGCCAAGTGATCTAGGTGACCTAGCTACAGTATGGAATTTAAACTAAAAATGTCTTATAAAAACTCTTATAACTATTAAGTTAACTGTCTAAAGATGTGCTAAATGCTCTGTAGTTGTTAATTTGGTTTGTTCATTTAGTAGCTTGTGAGCCATCTAGTTACAGCGGTACCTCCTTTAAAAGTTGCAGGGTACTGCAGCACAGCTTGCACGGTGACGCAGAATTCTATGGCACGTTATTTAAGTGTGAACCACTGGTACCATTAATGCTAGTTTGTGCTACTTTGACCACCAAAGGGCATCTTTGAGAAGCATTTGATAGCCTTCAATAGCAGCTGTACTAGAGAATTTAAAACCTTTTTTTGTAAAAACATAGTGTAATGGGCTGATAAAGAAATGGTGTTTCTATCCTAAGAAAAATGAAAAACCCTCTGGGTTTCCGTTAGGATAGCATGGAAAATATGGCGCTGTGCAACGTGACGGCCGGGAGTAGCCTACAGTACTGGGCTATTTAGCTAAAGAATCCCTGTGTCATGCAGGCACGCGGGAGACCGGGGTTCAATTAGACAGAGAGGAAGGAGTAGGCTGTCCTAGTAAATAATTTGTTCTTAACGGATTCCATAGGGGTTATTTCATATTTGTGATATATTCACTACTTTTCTAAAATGTAGAAAATAGTCAAATGAAGAGAAACCCTAATTAATTTGATTAATATTATGGTGTTTCTAATCCAAGAAAAACAAAAATCCCTCTGTTTCCGTTAGGATGGAACTTCAATGTACCGTTTAAATAAATAAGACCACCACTTTTAACAGCACATTACTCAACACTAGTGGGACTCATGTCGCCTACGGTAGGCCTGCAGTATAGCAAAAAATATGATGTGACTCTCCGCCAATAATTAAATATAGAGGATTGGAGGATATTTTTATCATTATTTTATAAATGAAAGCATAAAGATGCCATTATTAGTTACATTATTTTAGTTTGAACGTGCAGACTGGCATTAAGAACGCAATCCCCCTTAAAGTGTTGCTCTGTGCTACCCAGTGGGGCGAGGGTCCACCACCCCTTTCTCATGGGCTAGGTCCGTCTTCTGTGTGCGGCTCTGCAGCGCACCCTTGCCCTCGTGCCTTGAACCTTGTGTAAGATGTGCGAGATAAAGGACATTCTTTCAAATAGGGTGAGACATTGTTATTAATTTGTAAATAAAGGCAGTTTATTATTTTGAATGATTTATTTTGGTTTTTAGAGGGAGAGAAACCAAAAACCTACAGTCATCTCATGGGTCTCCCAGTCGAGGTGGGCACGGGTATTGAACCAGCATCTGTAGCAACACAGCTTGCACTGCTATGCAGAGTCTTAGACCGTTGCGCCACTTAGGCGCTGTACAACATGACTGGTCGGGTGTGGGCTACAGTAAGAGCAAAATAATCCTAACAAAATAAACAGTATTAGTAAGTGATACTGAAGTTGTGCACAATTATCAGTTTCTATTTAGGTTTATGTCGCCCATTCATTGTCAGTTAAAGACACCGTAGGACCCAAAAGCATAATCAGCACTCCAACTCCCCCTTGCGCTGGTCTGGAGCAATGAAGTGGTGACGCAGGGTACCGTACTAAACCACAAATTACCTCTAAGTCCCGCAGCATAATCGCCAAACTTTTAGTGGAACATCCACTGTAAGTGGTTAGCCTGGTAATAGAAGAATCCCCTCTGGATCAAGAGCCTTGTTTTGCACGTGCAGCAAACTGAGTAGCATTTTGGAGTTACTTGTATAACTTCATGAGCTGGGATGTTTGTCCTGCAAATACTTTAGGTCAGAGACTGTATACAATGTTCCCAATGCAGTCGTTAATATTTAGTTAGCACTGTTTATGGGATTTTACATGTACTTATTAGCATTGCTAACCTTCGGGTTACAATAGCGCCCCTTGTATTCAGTACCGGTACTACCGAATAGCCCGGTATGAAGTTATGACAATCTGGACACCGCCCAAGCCTAAGACAAAGTCTCAGCATCTCTTGAATATTTATGCCCTGGAGGCACATTTTGCCTTGCTACACATACTCGGACTCTCTGACTGAGTGCTAGCTACCAAATTGACACACACTTTCCCCCTTGCTCAGCAGTCGGAAGAGGAAGGAAGTGTGTAGGAAGCCTGGCAGCAGTGTCTTTGTTAAGAGATCCGACTCCAACCGTGACCCTGGAGCTACACGGTTTACAGATTTCTGTTCCAGACTCCAACCCAGCCAGCACTAACTAACCTACCCGATTCAACAGCTGACTAAGGTGCTACAGAGGGTAGTGCCTACGGCCCAGTACATCACTGGGGCCAAGCTTCCTGCCATCCAGGACCTATATACTAGGAGGTGTCAGAGGAAAGCCGCAAAAATAGTCAAAGACTCCAGTCACCCAAGTCAAAGACCGTTTGTTTTGCACTGCTGCTACTTGCTGTTTATTATCTATGCATAGTCACTTCACCCATACAGACATGTACAAATGACCTCGACTAACCTGTACCCCGCACATTGACTCGGTACCCCCTGTATAGCCTCGTTATTGTTATTTTACTGTGTTACTTTTTACTTCAGTTTATTTGGTAAACATTTTCTTAACTCTTTCTTGAACTGCATGGTTGGTTAAGGTAAGTAAGCATTCCACGGTAAGGTCTACACGTTGTATTCGGCGCATGTGACAAATGAAGTTTGATTTATCAAGTCAAGTAGGCCTAATAAGAGCTTACTGTCTTCCCTCATTCCTACTCTCTCACCCCTCCCTTTCCACCTGGCACTGCCAACAGGTTACCAAGGCGATGTTGAGAATAGGCTGGGCCAGCAGGTTACTGTAGCAACAGTTGTCACTTGAGGAAGGCCGAACCCAGTTCCCACGGTGTCTCAACAGTAACTATCACCGCTAGACAGACTACACACACCTCACACTGCCCTACTTCCTCACACCACCCACACACACACCTATGACATTAATGAACACTAATCTGTAATGGGGTGTGTCAGGCATTAGCTGAAGCAAGTCCTACATTCAGAATTTAGAGCGCTGTGTGAGATGAGGTGTGTTCTGTATTCCGTATTAGAATAGAGGTACTTCTTACCCAGATCTCCTGTGCAGCGGTGGTGGCAGTGTTATTGCTCTCCACGAAGATGAGATGTGTGGCTGTCAGGTGCAGCGTCCCGCTGGTGGACTTGTTACTGAAGCGTTCCAACAGACGCACCTGCTCCACCTGCACAGGTGCAATTATGATTACGGTGACACCTGTCAAACTTGGCTCCTTGCAACATTTTGTAAAGAGATTTGGACTCTCTCTTTCCTTTGTCCACTCAAACCCAAGCACAAAAACACTTGTAGTGAAAACCTTTGGTCCTATTACCATGTCCTCACTAATACTCCCACAGCATGAATGTCAGTAGAACATTGACAGAGTCTGTCGAACCAGAGTTGATCATTTCCTGACTGGATGCTTTAAAAAAAACAAAAACATTCCTGGTTCACTGACTCCTGTTGACAAGATGAAGAACTACTTAATTTAACTCTCACCTTTGTCTTCACACCCTGTAGGTTGTATCACTTTAATGACATTTAGAACACTTGACTGAATATACTTCATCCGCACTATTCTAATCTGTGATTAACAAATAGGCTAGCCTATTCTCTCTCCCTCTCTTTGAGTCTCTCTCTGTTTCCCAGCAACCAGTGTGGTGCTAGGCAACGCCACAGGATGGCGATCAGTCAGCTCAGTCAAGGCCTGGTAGCAAACAGAAGAGAGTGTGTGTGTGTTTGTCGACGTGTGTGTGTGTGTGTGTGTCAGTCTACACACACACACACACACACACAGACACAGAGGAGGAAAGAAAAGGTTGATGACGGGCCTGAAGTCAAGCTGATGACTGTCCTGTTCACCAACTGCATTGCAGTTCCACAGTCCCAAGGCCTATTTCCTTGATTCGGATATCAGCATGATCCAGATTAGTGCACCCATGACCCAAGGCCACAGCAAATCTCAGGAGTTGACGGTCTGTATGTTTTAATTAAGAGTTCAAACAGGGTCCAGGGGGGCAGAGCCTAAAATACTGCAGATGGGTAATACCCTTGCAGGCGACCACACCCACCATCTTTCACCTGAACAAAACAAACACACACGACAAGTGCCAGTTCAACAGACACACTCCTTCAGGTGGCACTTCACTGATAAAAAAAAAATACAAAAGGACTTTGAGGTGGCTCTTCACTGCAGTGCCACCAACATGAAAGCTTTGAGCCAGTTTTGTGAAAACAGCGGCTGTGATGACGTCTGTCACTCACTATAGCAAATCATTGTATAACTAGCTCATTATTCTGACTATAGCATAAATACAAAAAAATAATCCACTTTGCTCATTTGGCGTAGTGGTGGCCCCATGATCTGTCACACTAAGTGCATTATCTGGAAACATCCAGCTGGTACAATAAATCTAATATCGTGTTTGTGCCAAGGAGGACAGGCAGCTGCAGGAGGCGGCTAGCGAGAAAAACAGGTCACTGGCACACAACACATCAGACAGTCTGTTGTCAAAACAGAAAAAAAGATCGTCTTCATGGTGTAGCCTACTCGGTTGTCTCCACCTATACTGTTTTATATTACTAGCAACGTTTACAGTGGCTTCCCTGAAGCTCTCTCTCTATCAAGTTCTTAAAATCACCACCCAAAGCGCGAGCCAACTTGCCCATTCTAAACAACCATTGTAATGGCCATTCATGCAGCCGTGCAGCATCCGCTTCTCTTGGAACCAAAACAAGACTGGGCATATTAACAAGTTAGCTAGCTAACTAACTAATTAACTGGCCCTGTATCTGTCAGGCCTAACGTTAGCTTTTAGGGCACCATTGTCAACGCACCAGACGTTGTTGTAATTGCAAAGCAAGTTATTATAGCTAGCTAAAGTTAGTTAACTAGCTACATCATATGCATTTGATATGTTTTGCTGAGGTTAAACAAAAAAACAGTAACGTGAATGGCGCTAGCTAGCTTTCTTACCTTAGGCGTTCGGATATGTTCCATTTCCCTGACAGCTGTCAGTGCATGCAACGATTCAACCAGTTGACATGTGATGTGGCTCGCACATCGATTATCAAGGTGCGGCAAGCTGACGTTATTTGATCGCTTGTTTTACTTTGGTACCGACATTAGTTGAGTATTCACGATTGTGTATTTTTTTCAGTAGATGCTCGCTAGCTATTAGTTATTCACTGTCGTCACCACAGCCACAAAGTAATAAACCCCGCCCATTTCTACAAATTATCTTCTTAAAATGTGATTTTAAACCTAACCTTAACCACACTACTAACATTATGCCTAACCCTAATTTTAAATTAACACCAAAAATCTAATTTTTGTTTTCATGAATTTTTACGATATAGACATTTTTGACTTTGTGACTGTGGTAACTAGTGTTGACCGTTATCCACTACAGCGCTTCCCGCTTTGGTGACGTCAATGGGCGATCTACCTCACCGCCACGTAGTGCAGATTCCATTGTTTGATTGTTTATTTTTTTATTACTTGATCTTTTTTGTATGTTTTAGTATTTTCTCGTTAATACATGTGTTCTGTTTTGTATGATGTAACAATATAAATTGTTGATTTGTATTTTGTATAATACTTCTTTTTTTTTAAACGTAGTACAGATTCCAGGCGTTATGTGAAATGTTTCACCCATCCATCAGACATCGAATTCAGAGTAGTCTAAGTAGAGGATATTCTTGTTAGGCATTACTCCACCACTTATTACTATTTGCACACATTCTGTAATCGTTCCATCGTGACACATGTATGTATTTAAAACCCGTTCTCAAACTGACAAATAATTAAAGCGAATTTTTACTTCTTCAAAAACATGATAGCAATCGCTAGATGTCCCCATATGACCGTCCAATCTGCCAAGTCCTCCAGTATCCCAGCAGGCCACAATAACCGGAAAGTACATTGAGGGTAAAGCGCGGATTCGGAAAAAACAGTTTTGAGAAGGAAGCTAACATTTTAGTGCTGTTTAACTATATGCATAACGGATTAATTACCTTTCAGATCGCTGTAAATGTGTATACGTTACTAAGCGTGTGAGTTTAAATCGCCGAATAGTATGTTTTTATTTTCTTTCACGTTACCATGACTTCGTAGCCACAGTCACACTGGCCTGCACGCGGGCGTTCGTGCCTTTCAAAGCTAGCTAACAGCTATCGAACAGTCAGTTAGATAAAGTTTGACTAACTAGAAACTTGGTTGTTGCTTAAAAATGTCAGGCTTTAATTTCGGATCCGGGTCTATTGGTTCCACCAACGCTGGCGGAGGGTTTTCGTTTGGAGCCGCTGCCAGGTAAGAATTGTACGGCTGACGTACGTTAGCTTTATCTCGCGGATATGTCGATACAGCGAGGGTTACCCAGGATGTATTGTAGCTAACTAAATATCGATGTAGAAGTAATCATGCAAACAGCGCTCTGATGTAAGTGTGTCAAACTGCTAATATATATTATGGGTGTGTCAACTAGTTGTTGTTTTTTATATATATATATATATATATATGTGTGTGTGTGTGTGTGTGTGTGTGTGTGTGTATTATATGAGAGAGAAGTTTGTATTCAGTGTGGGGTTTAGACTTCGGCCTTTTCTATGTCATAGCTACGTACTGTTCGTATTCAGCAGATATACATTGTAATTGTGACAGCGGCATATTGCACGTCTGTAAATATGGTGAGTCATACTGCAAAGTCATGTAATGTTTTGTACTTATTCCCTCTATCTCCCCCACTTTTTTTCTCACCCCTTTCTCTAGTACCCCAGCTGCAGCAGGTACAGGTGGGTTTACTCTGGGTGGAGCTCTGGGTGCTACAGCCCCAGCCTCCACCACCACCACCTCTTCTCTGGGCCTGGGCGGGTCACTATTCTCACAAAAACCTACTGGGGGGTTCTCCTTTAACACTCCTGCCTCAGGTAGGCACACACGTTTTCAACATGGCCTGTCGATCTCTTTCCCTCTGCAGACCTGCCTCATGCTTGATGTTTCCTACCAACAAGCACAAAGAAATACACAGACATACATTTAGGTGTAGGTGACTATTGTAGTTATGGTGCTCCTGCACCCACCCACGGCCTTACATTAGGTGAGCTTACTATCAATGTAGCTCCACATCAGTCAAGACCTCCACTGCTACCATTGGCTCATCCCAGTCTGTGCCTTCGCATGATGATACAATAGTCCCTGTCTTGGCAGATTAATTTGTTAATGCCTGTGGGTGAGGCTGTCCTATGGTTGAGTCTACCTTTAACCCTGCTCTACCTGCTGTCTCTCCCAGGTGCCCCAGCAGCCTCTACAGCCCCTACCACGGGCTTCAGTATGACCTTCAATAAACCCTCTGCCTCGGCCCAACCCTTCTCCCTCACTGCAGCCTCCTCAGCCCCCACAGGGGCAGGACTGACACTAGGCTCAGTCCTCACCTCCACTGCGCCACAGCAAGGAGCCACAGGATTCTCTCTCAACCTAGGGGGTGTGGCCGCAAGTACAGCCCCATCCACAGGTCTATCGCTGGGTTCCAGTATGTTCTCTAACATGGCTACTACTGGTTAGTTAACTAAATATCTCTGTCTCTCTCTGTTATCCAGCATGGATCCTACTGGTTAGTTAATTACACATATCTCTCTCTGGGTCTCATCTAGAGGTTGACCGATTGATCGGAATGGCCGATTTAATTAGGGACGATTTCAAGTTTTCATAACAATCGGTATTTTTGGGCGCTGATTTTTTTTAAATATTTTTTTTATATATACCTTTTATTTAACTAGGCAAGTATGTTAAAGAACACATTCTTATTTTCAATGACGACCTAGGAGCGGTGGGTTAACTGCCTTGTTCAGGGGCAGAATGACAGATTTTCACCTTGTCAGCTCGGGGGATCCAATCTTGCAAGCTTATAGTTAACGAGTCCAACGCTATAACCACCTGCCTCTCGTTGCACTCCACGAGGAGACTGCCTGTTACGCGAAGCCAAGGTAATTTGCTAGCTAGCATTAAACTTATCTTACAAGAAACAAGCAATCAATCATAATCACTAGTTATAACTACACGTGGTTGATGATATTACTAGTTTATCTAGCGTGTCCTATAATCAATGCAACGCTGGGGGATGATTTAACAAAAGCGTATTTGCAAAAAAAAGCACAATCGTTGGACAACTGTACCTAACCATAAACACCAATGCCTTTCTTAAAATCAGCACACAGTAGTATATATTTTGAAACCTTCATATTTAGCTAAAAGAAATCTAGGTTAGCAGGCAATATTAACCAGGTGAAATCATGTCACTTCTCTTGCACTCATTGCACGCAGAGTCAGGGTATATGCAACAGAATTTTACATAATTATGACATAACATTGAAGGTTGTGCAATGTAACAAGAATATTTCGACTTAGGGATGCCACCCGTTAGATAAAATACTGAATGGTTCCGTATTTCACTGAAATAATAAACGTTTTGTTTTCGAAATGATAGTTTCCGGATTTGACCATATTAATGGCCTAAGGCTCATATTTCTGTGTGTTATGTTATAATTAAGTCTATGATTTGATAGAGCAGTCTGACTGAGTGATGGTAGGCAGCAGCAGGCTCGTAAGCATTCATTCAAACAGCTCTTTTGTGCGTTTTGCCAGCAGCTCTTCGCAAGCACTGCGCTGTTTATGACTTCAAGCCTATCAGCCTAATGGCTGGTGTAACCGATGTGAAATGGCTGGCTAGTTAGCGGGGTGCGCGCTAATAGCGTTTCAAACGTCACTCGCTCTGAGACTTGGAGTAGTTATTCCCCTTGCTCTGCAAGGGCTGCGGCTTTTGTGGAGCGATGGGTAACGCTTCTTCGAGGGTGGCTGTTGTCGATGTGTTCCTGGTTCGAGCCCAGGAAGGGGCGAGGAGAGGGACGGAAGCTGTACTGTTACACTGGCAATACTATATTTGCCTATAAGAACATCCAATAGTCAAAGGTATATGAAATACAAATGGTATAGAAATAGTCCTATAAATACTATATTAACTACAACCTAAAACCTCTTAACTTGGAATATTGAAGTCTCATGTTAAAAGGAACCACCAACTTTCATATGTTCTCATGTTCTGAACAAGGAACTCAAACGTTAGCTTTTTTTACATGGCACATATTGCACTTTTACTTCTCCAAACTTTGTTTTTGCATTATTTAAAGCAAATTGAACATGTTTCATTTATTTATTTGAGGCTAAATAGATTTTTATTGATGTATTATATTAAGTTAAAATAAGTGTTCATTCAGTATTGTTGTAAATGTTATTATTACAAATAAATAAAATCGGGCCGATTTTTAATCGGTATCGGCTTGTTTGGTCCTCCAATAATCAGTATCGGCGTTGAAAAATCATAATCGGTCGACTTCTAGTCTCATCACACCTATCTTTTTCAATTTCTGTCTCTTATCTCTGTCTTTTCACTACATTCCTTATTTGGAGGTAATGAATGATCTGTCTCGTGTGTGTGTGTGACTAACACCTTTTTGATTATGTGTTGATCTTAGGTCTGAGTCAGTCCACTCTTGGAGGACTGGGGTTTGCGTTAGGTTTGTATGGGTGTCAGACTAACATTTGCATGATTGTGTTTGTGAGTGTCGGTGTGTTTATTTGTGTTAATGTTTTCAGGTTTGGGCCAGACCACTCTCGGATCAGGGGGGTTGACGTTAGGTTCCCTGGCCTCTACCTCCACGGCGGTGTCAGCGGCCCCCAGCCTTGGACTGGGAGGAGTTGACTTCAGCACCTCCTCAGAGAAGAAAAGCGACAAATCATCAGGGGCCAGCCCACAGTGAGTCCTACTGATTGACAGCTGTCTGGACCAATGAGTGTCCACAGTGTCATTTCTTGACCAATTGTTTATAATGGTCATCATAATAGGTAATATATCTGACTCTTGTCCCTGTTTATTTTTCTTTCCTCTCACTCTCAGAGACAGTAAAGCTTTGAAAGATGAAAATTTGCCTCCAGTCATCTGTCAGGATGTAGACAACTTCCAGTACGTAAATCAGTACTTTTCTTCAACTACACCCCATGTTAGTGTGTGTGGCTCTAACAGTACTGTTTGCACATCGTTGGTCATGAAGATGCATTGTGTTGACGTGTGAGTTCTCCGTCCTGTAGGAAGTTTGTGAAGGAGCAGAAGCAGGTTCACGAGGAGATCAGCAGGATGTCATCTAAAGCCATGCTGAAGGTTCAGGACGATATCAAGAGTCTCAAACAGCTGCTGTCTGTCAGCGCTTCGGGACTACAGAGAAACGCCCTGGCTATAGACAAACTGAAGATGGAGACTGCGCAGGTACACACGCTGATGTCACATTGTCCTTTGAGGAATTAAGGCTCAAAATACACATGCCCTTACTGTTGCTGAACGTCATAGTCCCTCTCTCCTAACCCTCCTCGTCTAGGAGTTGAAGAATGCAGACATAGCTCTGCGGACTCAGAAGACTCCCCCTGGACTCCAGCACGACAACACAGCTCCCTATGAGTGAGTATTCCTATCACCATCATTGTTATATCCCCCTGAACTTACATGATCAAAAGTATGTGAACACCTGCTCGTCGACTATCTTGTTCCAAAATCATGGGCATTAATATGGAGTTGGTCCCCCCTTTGCTGCTATAACAGCCTCCACTCTTCTGGGAAGGCTTTCAACTAGATGTTGGAACATTGCTGTGGGGACTTGCTTCCATTCAGCCACAAGAGCATTAGTGAGGTCGGGTACTGATTTTGGGCAATTAGGCCTGGCTCGCAGTCAAAGCGCCAATTCATCCCAAAGGTGTTCGATGGGGTTGAGGCCAGAACTCGGTGTTGGCCAGTCAAGTTCTTCCACACCAATCTCGACAAACCATTTCTGTATGGACCTCGCTTTGTGCATAGGGACATTGTCATGGTGAAACAGAAAAGGGCCTTCCCCAAACTGTTGCCACAAAGTTGGAAGCACAGAATCGCCTAGAATGTCATTATATGCTGTAGCGTTAAGATTTCCCTTCAGTGGAACTAAGGGGCCTAGCCCGAACCATGAGAACAGCCCCAGACCATTATTCCCCCTCCACCAAGCTTGACAGTTGGCACTATGCATTAGGGCAGGTAGCGTTCTCCTGGCTTCCGCCAAAACCAGATTTGTCTGTTGGACTGCCAGATGGTGAAGCGTGATTCATCACTCCAAGGAACACGTTTCCTCTGCTCCAGAGTCCAATAGCGACAAGCTTTACACCACTCCAGCCGATGCTTGGCATTGCGCATGGTGATCTTCATGAAGCTCCCGACAAACAGTTATTGTGCTGAAGTTGCTTCCAGAGGAAGTTTGGAACTCGGTAGTGAGTGTTTCAACCGAGGACAGGTTTTTACACGCTTCCGCAGTTGGCTGTCCCGTTCTGTGAGCTCGTGGCCTACCACTTCGCGGCTAAGCCGTTGCTGCTCCTAGGCGTTTCCACTTCACAATAACAGAATTAACAGTTGACCGAGGCAGCTCTAACAGGCCAGAAATTTGATCAACTGACTTGTTGGAAAGGTGGCATCCTATGACGGTGCCATGTTGAAAGTCACAGAGCTCTTCAGGAAGGCCATTCTACTGCCAATGTTTGTCTATGGAGATTGCATGGCAGTGTGCTTGATGCACCTGTCAGCAATGGGTGTGGCTGAAATAGGTGAATCACTCATTTAAAGGGGTGTCCACATACTCTTGTGTGAGTATATATAATGTACCATACCCCTTTTTGATTTTTAACCACAGATGAATGTACTGTATTTTAGCCATAATAAATTCAATCCTGTCTCATTCTTTCTCTCTGTCTGTAGTTATTTCCGGTGTTTAGTGGAACAGTTTGAGGTTCAGTTGCAGCAGTACAGACAGCAGATAGAGGAACTGGAGAATCACCTTACTACACAGGGCAGTGGATCACACATCACACCACAGGGTAACATACATACATACACACACACATACATACACAGACTCTTGACTTTCTTCATAGTCTTTATGTGTGTGTTTCTGTCTCTCTTCACTGAATATTGTGTGTAGATCTGTCACTGGCCATGCAGAAGTTGTACCAGACGTTTGTGGCTCTGGCTGCTCAGCTCCAGTCAGTACACGAGAACGTCAAGGTAAGTCCTACAGACATCACTGTTGACTGTTCTATAAGAAATCACCTTGTTACAGAAATAAATATTGAGTATTTTGAATGAAGTGATTGAGGTTCTTCCTCTGGGGTATCTGTAGACCCTGAAGCAGCAGTACCTGGGATACCGCCGGGCCTTCCTGGAGGACTCCACGGACGTCTTCGAGTCCAAGCGGGTGGCCAGTAAGAAGTGGCAGAGTGCCCCACGCATCACCACTGGCCCCGCCCCCTTCAGCAGCATCCCCAATGCGGCGGCGGTCGCCATGGCAGCCACGCTGAGCCAGCAGCAGCAGCCCGGCCCAGGTCTGACCTCCGCCTTCAAGTTCTAGAACCCTGACCCCCTCACCTTTGACCTTTCACCTTACCACCCCTCAGTCTGACAGAGAGAGGGGGGAGGAGAGAGATGTAGGGGGAGAGAAGGAAAGTGGGACAGAATAAAAATGTAGCCAGTGCCCAACTTTTAGGTTAGTTTGTGTTTTCTTTCTCTGGAAAGAGGGAGAGAAATGGAGGGAAGGAGAAAGAGGAGAATGTAAAATCAACATAGTAAGTTCCAAACCGTGTTCAGTTTGTTTTTCTCCAGTGGTTCTGCTCTATACGTGTGAGAAGACCTTTTCCTCACAGGCATTAGACCCAAAGCAATCTTTCTGCGGTGGTGTTGGAACTGCCTGTTCATCAACGTAGCAGGGGCCATTACTTGGCTCTCTGCTTTCCCTTCATCTCCCCCTCTCTCTCTGTCTCTCTGTCTCTCCCTCCATAAGAGAAGCACTTAACAGTTTCTCAGTGAATCTGTGGCTTTTTAAGATGATTGAAAAAGTGTAGAGTGCTCAGATTACTGGAGATGAGACTAAAAACAAGGAAGGCAGGACTCGTATCACTGGGTATTTATTCACAGCTCTCATCTGTCCCAGACTCTCTAGACCATAATCTTTTGAATAAGTGGAGGCTACATTCTCTTTGGGTTCAGTCGCTTAATTTATATTGAATGGGTTCTTGATTATCTATATTTATTGAAGGTGCTTTTTTTGTGAAGCTTAACTGCTTTGGTTTTATTGAATAAAATATCATAGGTAGTTACTCTGGACTTCTGGATGGTGTAACGTGGTGGTTCCAAGTGAGTGTGCTCTGTGTCTTCGATTAGGACGCAACTGTCCAAATCGGTTTAGTTCGGAAATTGGGTCTCAACCTTTTATAAATTATTATTAGGATTTTCCTGAACAAACTGGTTTAGATTAGGACACAGTTGTGTTTGTGTGTTTTCATAAAGCAGTAATGTAGCTTTCACTGTGTGGTAGCAGTCTTGATAAGCACTTAAATCACACACACTCATTCTCTCTCACACACACACACACACCAGCCTTAGACCAGCAGATCTCCCTTCCCAACTAGGTTGTATGTAATGAGTAATGATTTGTCTGTTTTCTCGGCATCTGTCATTTTGTCTTTGATTGACATGCTTCACCTATATTTCAGGATGACATTTTAAAAGTTCAAGACGATCTGACAGTGTATAGCTTAGTGTTTAAAGAAGATATTATAATTTACTGCACAGGTCTCGCATCAAAAGGGTGTTTTAATTTCGGTGAAAGATTTTAACTGTTGAACATATGCATTCCTTTTTGTAACAACGGCAGCGTCTTTAGTTGTAATAGCAATAACAGCAGGCTCTGGTTGCTAGTGGCCAGGTGTGTGCTTGTCTGTGTGTGTGTGACTGTATCCGCATTGTAGACAGGACAATGACTGCCTCAGCCGGTAATAACCGTTGTACAGTAATTTTAACCACAGACAAGACACCCACTTCTACCTGACAGTCCATATCACTTTCAATTCATCACTATGCATTCTACAATAACCTTTTGACTAAGATAATGATTGTGATTTATGAGTATTTCCTACACACACTACTTAACACTGGCAGGTGGTCTACCATGCAGGTCTACCTCACTCCAGGATATAGATGGCAGAGGGGCTGATGACGCACAGTCTATCTGTACAGATGGAACCTAGTTCTCTTTAGTTCCATAATCCATTCTATTTAATAGAAGGGCTACGGTGTTACGTCACTCACTAGTTTTACAGGGGAGAAACCGAGTGAACGTGCTGCTCGTATCGACTGCCTTGGGAAGGCCAGTTGGATCATTAGTGCCAAAAATCAGTATTTTTCTCTATTCAGAGTCGGCCATTTTGTGCTCCGAGATTAACCAACTGCTGCTCTGGACTGACCCGTCTGTCCTCCATTTCACGCTAGCATTCCAGAACCACTGAAACTTTGATTGTTCTAGAATGAGTAGCTAAATAGTTGTGAAACTGGAACACGTAAATTAGTTCTGGAACTCTGTGGTTGGTTTCTATAACTCGTGGTCTGCTCTACATAGCAAACTCCTGTTAATGTGACAGGGCTGGCTAACAGGACTATGATGAATGTCTTGGGGCTTTTTGAAGGGGTTCAATGAGGTCAGAAGGTCCGATAGCTTTTGTTTTTTTAATCCCAGCCCCCGTCCCTGCAGGAGGCCTTTTGGTAGGCCGTCATTGTAAATAAGAATTTGTTCTTAACTGGCTTGCCTACTTAAATAAATAAATGACTACTAGTTGTGGTTGGACTGACTGGCTGAGAGACTGTCCGTCCACTCAGACAGTGTTCAGACTCAGAGGAATAGCTAGTTGGAGCCAGTGAAGTGCTGGGATGTTTGTAGAACACTGGTATTGGCTGGGGAAGGTGTATTTTCAGACAAAAACACAGATGCCAATTCTGTGGCCTGTTCAGGAGGGTGTGATGTTATAGAACGCTCAGATAGAAATGTGTTGTAGAATAGGGAGTCATCAGCTCTATTCATTACATTTCTGTCTTCAACGTACAGAACGTGTTGCATCACTGAACACACCCCTCATCTTCACTCTGGTTCAGAGTGCTTTTGTTTAGAATGGTGTGTTTAATCTAAGTATAACCAATGCTTGTTGTTGACGATGATGCATATATCTGATACTATATAATATTGTGTGCCTTTTGAAACTAGACATATATTAATAATAATTTTGCGATGCATTTTTCCTAGCACATGCTAGTTCCTTCACTCTTGGAATCTTGAATAGTTTTGGAAGACTTGTGAAATGCAATATAGCGGCTAGGAATTAACAATCGGTTGTGTCCTTTAACTGTGTCTGTTTATATGTAAGTGGTATTGCTTTAAATTGACAATAAATCCGTTTTAAAGGAGCGACTTTGTCTTTGTTTCTTTTTGACTGGTAAATTACTGATTTTTGAACACCCAATTGGATTTAAGAGAATTAATGAGTACACTTTTTGGATGATGCTAAAAACCAAGCTGAGTTTGCATCTCTAAAATCCAATTTGAGAAACGATACAGGTGCACGGAGGTTCAGAGTGAAGGAACTAGCAGACATGTTTCTACCACAGTCACATTTGTTTGACTATTTTATCTGTGAAAATCTATCCACAGTTGCTAATGTATTTGTAGAAATGTGTAGGGATTATCTCAAAGGGAACAACTTCGATGTGGCAGTAAGGTTAGTGTTGGGGTGAGACAGGAGGTTGGGCTTAGACGTAGTCTGGTGGAATGTGATACAGAACCACTGATCCACGGGGTCCTGACATGTTACTCTGTTCACTCTCTTGTGGACACACACACACAGCCTATATCACTACTGAACGTTGCAGAGGAAAGGGGGAACTTGACTTCAGTAACACACACACAAACGGACACTCCCTAGTCCAGAGGAGTAAGCTGTGTGCTCTCTCTGTCTCAGGGAGCCAGGTGTCCCTGGGGTCTGGCTTGGGAAACCCCTTTGCCTTGGGAGTGGGCTCTAGCTTGGGCACCTCAGGTCTCGGAGGTACTACCTCTTTTTACATCTAGTCTTTTCCTCTTCCTCATCCATCGCTACTATGTATCTTTTCTCACTCGCAACCTCCCTCCATTTCTCCCCCTCTTTGTGTGTGGAAGACTGTTGGCAGTGTTAGGAATGTATGTGGTGTGTGTTAAGCTCTTCACTATCTAGGGCTGAAACCGTCTGCCTGTAGCTGTGGTATGTAGTGGGTCTCTATGCTTTACTCTCGTCATTGGAGACAGTTACTTCTACTATACCCTGTTTGTGAGAGCCATTACAGAGGCTTAGCTACTGTTATTTCTCTCACTCTTGCAGTAGTTGTGTGTGTGGTGTGTCCATGAAGCTAAGCTCTCTCCCTCATGTAGTAGCAGCATAGTGAGTGTGTGTCCCTAAAGCTTGGCTCCCTCAATCTCTCTCCCCTGCAGTGTTTGGTGGGGGTCCAGGTTTCGGGGGGGTAGCGACGGGGGGCTCCTCATTTGGTTTCTCCTCTGCCAGCAAGCCCTCGGGAGGGAGCCTGAGTGCAGGTACACACACACACCTTACCTCCTTGTGCAAGCTCTCTGGAGGGTGTTTTAGCAGACACACACACTCCCTGTGAGCATACTCATTATTTGAATAACTCATGTCCTCTTCTGTTTCTCCTATCTCCTTCTCTCCAGGTTTTGGAAGCAACAGTAGTTCAGGGTTTAACTTCAGTAGCCCCGGCCTCAACGCGTCTGCAGGCCTGACGTTTGGCGTGTCCAACCCTCCCGCCACGGGCTTCGGCACTGGAGGTCCACTGCTGCAGCTCAAGAAGCCCCCGGTGGGAAACAAGAGGGGCAAGAGATAGAGGGGCAAAGGGAACGGTTAGGATTTGGGGAGGGTAAGCTGATCCTAGATCTGTGACTTCCAGAACTGTCCAAGGTTGTTTAATGGGTCACAGTCCATGTAGGTGGATTTGGGAGGGTACGTTTATTCTAGACCTGTGCCTAAGGGCGACTTCTAGAGCTGTCCAGGGGAGGTCGGGGTGTAACAGTCTGTCCCAGATCTTTATTTTTATACCTGACGGGGGAGCAGAGGGTTTGAGGGAGGGGGGTTATGCAGGACCAGGGTGGAGGGAATGAGGAGAGGGAGTCCTCAAGCAGAAAAAAAGATCAGCACATTTGGATAAGGTTCATAACCTGTGTTTTGTTCTTTTAAAATGTCCTCATTATTGTTTCATCATGATTGCTTAGTTTTTGTAGAGTTTTTATTTTCTACTCTTTGTAAGTGTTTGTTCTGAATGTCCCACACAGCCTCAAATTAGAACCTGAAAGGCCACCAGAACACACCAAACATGCACAAACACATACGTACATTTCCTGTCAAGTGTGAATTTATGCAGTGTGTGTGTGTCAATAGACCGTGGTGTTGTTTTAGGGCTGGTGGATGATGAGGGTATTACGGTCTGTGCTTTTCCGTTGTCTATTCTGATTCTCTCTGTTACCAAATAGTGATGTCATCCTGTTCTATTCATTTGAGTTGATAAGTGTAAACCTGTATTTTCAAACATCAGTTTAATAATAAAATTCCTGATGTTGATGATGGTTTTCCTTTGTCTGTTTTTGTTGAAATGTGTCTCTTATGAGCAGAGGACGTGTATCAAGTGTTTGGAAAGAATCTGCTGTTTGCCTGTTTACAATGCCACCTGGCGGTTGAACAAATATCTTGCGGCAATACATGTCACCTTTCTGGTCCAATCATCGAAGCAACAGTAAGCTATGTGACCTCGAGGGCAAACGTTTGGGGTTACTATGCAATGAAAATCGGGTTGTCCGTCTCTAAACCAAATCAACTTATGTAATTTAGCTATTTTTCTGTTGTTTTTTTGCCACCAAGAGAGATTCGATTCCATTTTTGTAGTAACTAAACTGATTACATGACTTGGTTAGCTGTGTTTTATGTCTGCTAAACGTGACTAGCTAAGACCGTGCACTAGTTAATACTATTTATACTAGCTAATATTTTGTAATGACCTGACTAGATCATAAAGGAACAATTGTCCAGACTAAGGCTTGAGTTTATGAATTGAGGGTTTATTAACCCCAATTTACCCAGGCTACTGTTTTGGCCGTAGCCTACGCCAAATAAATGAAAGATGCCCCACAAACCAACTGTGACCTTCTCTTAGGAAGGCCAGATGTAAGAGAGAAAACAATGGCTAAACCTGGTCTTAACTTCCAATGCTCCATCCCCCTGCCCAGCCCCCCTCCACGCCACTCCGCAGCCCGGCATCAGAACATTCCAGGCATTCCCGTGATTGGCAGACAGCAGGTTGATTGGCATGTCGGACCCCGCGAACACTGGTATAACACAACCCACTAATAGCCTAACACATAACACACAGCTGTCTGTGCGGGTCACTACCCCCCACCACAAAATCCCTCATCCCTGAGGGAACAAACAAAGTCTCTGAAGCGACCCGGAGGTCTCCTTTGCCTGCGTGGCCGTGATGGTCAGTGTCCAGATGTGAAACAGGGGGCTCCATCTGTGGCAAGGGGCTGCCCCTCTGGGACCCAGGGGATGAAGGAAGTGATATGGGGGACAAGGAAGAAGGAATGGGGAATACAGTCCGTGGCTCCGGGGAACCACGCGGTGACACAGGGAGGGAGACCGGGGGAGTGGGTTGTCTGGAGCCTTGTCTGGGGCACCTCGGGGTGGATGCCTGGAGAATGTCATTGCCAGAGAGGGGAATTGTGGGGGTCCCTGGGGTTTGGGGAGAAGAGGCCCCTCTGTATGGGGCTAACCTGTCCTGGTGCAGTGCCACCTTTCTCCCCCTGGGAGGAAGCTGCACCGGTAAACAACCTCCCCTCTCCAGGACGCTGCAGGGTCCCACCCAGTGACTGTCCAACTTGGGGCATCTGCCTTTTTTTCTTAGGGGGCTGTAGACCCAGACCAGCTCCCCAGCCACAAAGTGCCTTCCCTGGGTGTGCATGTCGTAGTTCCTTTTCTGCCTCACACCTGCATTCACCAGCTGCTCTCTGGCGAAGGTGTGGGCTGTCTCCAGGCATACTCCGGCCCCGGGGGAACATGAGGGCTATGCAGTGGCCAACCAAATGCCATCTCCGCAGGGGTGCGAATCTCTCTCCCCAGCATGAGGAGGGCAGGAGTGCAGGAGGTGGAGTCTTGGACAGCGGAGCGGCATGCCATGAGGACCATAGGCAGGTGCTTGTCCCAGTCACGCTGGTGTTTGGCAGAGACGATGGCCAGCTGCTGTCCAAGCGTTTTGTTGAAGCGCTCCACAAGGCCATCACTTTAAGGATGGAGAGGAGTAGTGCAGGTCTTGTGCGTACCCAGCCTCTCACACATGGTGGCGAACACACGGGACTCAAAGTTTCTGCCTTGGTCGCTGTGGATGGACTCTGCAGCTCCAAACCTGCTGAACATCCCCACTGTCAGGGCATCGGCGATGGTCTCTGCCTCCTGGTCAGGCAGAGCCTAGGCCTCGGGCCATTTTGTGAAATAGTCCATGGCCGTGAGCACCCAGCGGTTTCCACTGTCTGTGGTGGGGAACGGCCCAACTACATCCCACCCTCTCCATGGGAGCCCCCAATGGCAACTGTTGGAGCTGAGCATGAGAGCGGCCTGGGGGGCCATTTCTCGCTGTGCATTGGTCACAGCGGTGACAAAAGTCCTCCACATCCCTCTTGTGCTGCCCCCAGTTAAAGCCCTGACAGAGGCGGCGGAGTGTCCCAAAGTGTCCAGTCCCCACCCCCCCATGAGTACTCTGGAGCACAGCCTCCCGCAGTGCTTTTGGGACCACCACCTGCCACCTCTCCTCTCCCGTAGCTGATTCCTTCCATGCCCGCTGTAGCACAACATCAGCCAGCTGCAGTCTCTCAAACTTTCACCACAACCCTTTGCTCGCGAGTGAGAGCGCTGTCACCTCTTCCCATGGTGGCCTCACCTGTGCTTCTACCCACTGTAGCACTGGCTGTAGGTCTGTGTCCTGTCCCTGCTGCTGCCCCCATTCAGCCACGTCGACAGTCTGCAGCTCACAGCAGACAGGCCCGCTTGCCCGACACACTGTGGCACAGACCCCCTACTCTGCACACTGCTCTCTTTCCCGTCCCTCTCTCCGCTCACAGTGGCGGCAGCTGTCTGCAGTACAGGGCCGATGGGACATGGCGTTGGAGTGGCGTGCCCCTGCCCTGTGCACTACTGTGAAGTCATACGGCTGAAGCTCCTCCAACCAGCGAGCCACCTGCCCCTCTGGCTCTCTGAAAGACATGAGCCACTGGAGAGCAGAGTGGTCAGTCCTTACAGTAAAGGGCAGGCCACCCAGGTAGTACTTGAAGTGTTTGACGGAAGCCACAACAGCCAAGAGCTCCCGCCGGGTGACACAGTAGCGGCGCTCATGTTAGTCAAATGTTTTGCTGAAGTACGCCACCACTCTCTCCCCCTCTGGCCCCACCTGGGCCAGCACCCCACCCATGCCCACATTGCTCGCGTCTGTGTCCAGGATAAAGGGCAAGGTGAGGTCAGGGGGGGCGAGCACAGGGGCCTCGATCAGTGCACAGTTGAGGGTGTTGAAGGCCTCGTCACACTCCACGGTCCAAGTGAAGGCCTTGTCCTTCAGCAGCATGAGGTTCAGGGGAGCAGCGACGCTTGAGAAGCTCCGTACAAACCTCCTGTAGTACGAGGCCAGGCCCAGGAAGCTCTTCAGCTGACGCTGGTCGGTGGGGGTGGGCCAGTCTCGGACAGCCCCCACCTTGTCCTCCATGGTGCTGATCCCCTCCTTCCCCACTCAGTGGCCCAAGAAGGACACCTCTCTCCTCATGAAGTGGCACTTCTCGGGGTGGAGCTTCAGACCTGCGGTAGCCACCCGCTCAAGCACACGCCGAAGCTCCACCAGGGCTGACTGGAAGGTGCTGCCATGGGCCAGGATGTCATAGAGGTATACCAGACACTGCTGTCGGGGGATGCCATCCAGCACCTTGTCCATCAAATGCTCAAAAGTAGCTGGAGTGTTGCACAGGACCTTGAACTGCCAGTGTCCTCTGTTAGTGGAGAACGCAGTTTTGGCTCCGGTCTCTGGGGTGAGGGGCACCCGCCAGTAGCCACTGTGGAGGTCTAGTGAGGAGAACCAGGAGGACCCCCTAACCAGGTCCAGTGACTCATCGATATGGGGTATGAGTCCTTCCTGGTTACCTCATTCAGCCGCCTGTAGTCCGCACAGAACCTCAGCTCTCCACCTTCTTAGGAACCATGACGATTGGTGCCGCCCAGGGGCTGTCTGAGGGCTCGATGAAGTCTTCCCGCTGCATCTCCAACACAGCCTTGTCTGCCGCCTCCTGGCGTGCCAGCGGGATACGGCGGGGACGCATCTTGATGGGTCGAGCATCACCTGTGTCGATCTCATGCTGCACCAGATGAGACTGACCCACCTCTTCCTCACTCAGCGCAAAGCTGTCTCTGAATTCAAACAGCAACTGCCACAACCGTTACTGCTGCTCGGGGTCAAGACCAACACTGTTCCTCCCCCATATCTCCCTCACTGCAGACAATGTCCTCTCCTCTCCCATCTGGGGTAGCTGGGCTGGGGGGGCGCGGCCCGGACTAACGGAGAGATGTGTCGTGGAGGTAGCTGGGGGAATGTAACACACAGCCGTAGGTGACAGGGGGGCTGGAGAAAAGTCACACACAGATGTGGGGGAGCGGGGGCAGCCATGAGTCTTTGCTGCTTTAACTGTTGGAGTAAAGGGGTTGTTGGGTTGTGTGAATGTGACATTAGGGGGGACCATGGTGACTGCCGGCCCTCCCTGGAAGCTCAGTGTGCCCCCATTTAGGTCTAACTGGCAGCCTGTGCTCCTAAGAAAGTCCAACCCCAGGATACTTGCTTTGCTTCCCCGTCTGTGCCGATGGGCTCCTCCTGAAGATGATGGTGGTTGGGAAAGAATGCCAGGGGTCCGCACTACCAGGTCTATGTGGACCCCGAGCCGTTTCCCTGAGCTCTGGGGAACATGGGGCAATCCCGGAGCAGATGGCCTGGCTGGCTACAACCCCAGCAGACCCTGGGACCAGGGCGTGTGTTTTGAGCTTTTCCGTCTCTGGGCTGCTCTGCCTCACAGCCTGCACAGAGGGTATTTCTCCATGCACCCCCACCAAAGCCCCAGCTGAAGCCCCAGCCCACACCAGCTCCCTCTCCAAAGCCATCTCCAAGGCTATCTGCAATGGGTGAGCCAGCTGGGTCTGTATGCGCAGCTCCGTAGGAGAGAGCGCCTGTATGAACTGGTCCCGTGCTAACTCGCTCTGCACGGAGGGGGGCATGTGAGCCTATGACCACCAAGACAGGCTCTCAATGTCATTAGCTAGCACCCGTAGAGGCTCTCCAGGCTGCCTGCGTCTATTACTCAGTTCGGAGCGCAGTAGCCCGGGCTGTACACACAGTCCATAGCGCCTCCTCAGTGCTCCAACTAAAGCACCATAATCATGTCTGTCCTTGGGGCTAATCAATATCAAACAGGCCAGAGCTTCATCCGTGAGGCATAAAGCCAACTGCAGTGCCCTTTCTTCATCCGACCACCCCCCTAAATGAACTAACAGTTCAAACTTAGCATGAAAAGCTTCCCAATCCGCCTTACTGGAATACTTCAGGGTCTTAACAGATATGGACGAAGCCGGGAACTGGGCGCCGCCATGTTTGTTTACATCCTGAACCCCAAATTCCTTGTCCCGCCGCGTCGACGTCACCCCTTCGGTCCGCCCAACAGAATCCGCGCGAAACACAGTCGACGAAGGACTCATGCCCGCTTCAGCCGCCATCACTCTAACATCCTCCCTCAAGCGGCCTCTGGGCTCCGACGCCCTGGCGATCTCCTCAGCCAGATCCTCCGACGTCCATGCACACACACCTCCTTGGCCATAATCGTCCCCTACCTCTACTTTCGGATTCCCTCGAAGCATTTTCAACCCCCGTTCTCACCTACGGTAGCTAGCCACAGACGTCAGCTACCTAGCTGGCTAACTTTTAACAACATTTTTACTTCTGACACCAATGTAATGACCTGACTAGATCATAAAGGAACAATTGTCCAGACTGAGGCTTGAGTTTACGAATTGACGGTTTATTAACCCAAATTTACACAGGCTACTGTTTGGCCGTAGCCCACACCAAATAAATGAAATATACTGTGACCTTCTCTTGTGAAGCTCAGACGTAAGAGAGAGAACAATGGCTAAACCTGGTCTTAACTTCCAATGCTCCATCCCCCTGCCCAGCCCCCCTCCACGCCACTCCGCCAACCGCCAGGATGCCCGGCATCAGAACATTCCAGGCATTCCCGTGATTGGCAGATAGGGGCGGCAGGGTAGCCTAGTGGTTAGAGCGTTGGACTAGTAACCGGAAGGTTGCAGGTTCAAACCCCCGAGCTGACAAGGTACAAATCTGTCGTTCTGCCCCTGAACAGGCAGTTAACCCACTGTTCCTAGGCCGTCATTGAAAATAAGAACTTGTTCTTAACTGACTTGCCTAGTTATATAAAAAATAAAATAACCCGTTTGAGGGTCTGTGGCCCAAGCCCGCGAACAGGAATATTCCAAGTTCAGACAGCAGGGGGAGTCAGATCGCTATGATCGCCAGGAACTTTACTTTTGGTGTCTATTTTTAACTGTTGCGCTACTGGTGCTGCCTGTTGATGTTAGGTAGGCAGCTACAGAAGCTGAATGATGTTAACATCTTCAGGTTTTGTTTCATTAAGTGTATTTTATTTCATCTGGGTGCTTGCATCACCTACTAACACCCTGGTACTACCCGTAGCTCCCGTTCTCCTCAGTCCGAGAAAACACTGAGAGAAAGGTTGCAGATTACTCCTTTGTAGAAGTCCATAACGTCGAATAAATAAAACATCCCAAGGTTAATGCTGAAGATAATGTTAATATGGAGTGTGAGACTATTGAAACATGTAACTTAAGAGTTGTATTGTTATTAATATACACTGCTCAAAAAAACAAAGGGAACACTTAAACAACACAATGTAACTCCAAGTCAATCACACTTCTGTCAAATCAAACTGTCCACTTAGGAAGCAACACTGATTGACAATACATTTCACATGCTGTTGTGCAAATGGAATAGACAACAGGTGGAAATTATAGGCAATTAGCAAGGCACCCCCAATAAAGGAGTGGTTCTGCAGGTGGTGACCACAGTTCCTATGCTTCCTGGCTGATGTTTTGGTCACTTTTGAATGTTGGCGGTGCTTTCACTCTAGTGGTAGCATGAGACATGAGACGTGAGCATGAGTCTACAACCCACACAAGTGGCTCAGGTAGTGCAGCTCATCCAGGATGGAACATCAATGCGAGCTGTGGCAAGAAGGTTTGCTGTGTCTGTCAGCGTAGTGTCCAGAGCATGGAGGTGCTACCAGGAGACAGGCCAGTACATCAGGAGACGTGGAGGAGGCCGTAGGAGGGCAACAACCCAGCAGCAGGACCGCTACCTCCGCCTTTGTGCAAGGAGGAGCAGGAGGAGCACTGCCAGAGCCCTGCAAAATTACCTCCAGCAGGCCACAAATGTGCATGTGTCTCAGACTCCATGAGGGTGGTATGAGGGCGGGACGTCTACAGGTGGGGGTTGTGCTTACAGCCCAACACCGTGCAGGACATTTGGCTTTTGCCAGAGAACACCAAGATTGGTAAATTCGCCACTGGCGCCCTGTGCTCTTCACAGATGAAAGCAGGTTCACACTGAGCACATGTGACCGACGTGACAGAGTCTGGAGACGCCGTGGAGAACGTTCTGCTGCCTGCAACATCCTCCAGCATGACCGGTTTGGCGGTGTGTCAGTCATGGTGTGGGGTGGCATTTCTTTGGGGGGCCCCACAGCCCTCCATGTGCTCGCCAGAGGTAGCCTGACTGCCATTAGGTACCGAGATGAGATCCTCAAACCCCTTGTGAGACCATATGCTGGTGCGGTTGGCCCTGGGTTCCTCCTAATGCAAGACAATGCTAGACCTCATGTGGCTGGAGTGTGACAGCAGTTCCTGCAAGAGGAAGGCATTGATGCTATAGACTGGCCCGCCCGTTCCCCAGACCTGAATCCAATTGAGCACATCTGGGACATCATGTCTCGCTCCATCCACCAACAGACTGTCCAGGAGTTGGCGGATGCTTTAGTCCAGGTCTGGGAGGAGATCCCTCAGGAGACCATCCGCCACCTCATCAGGAGCATGCCCAGGCATTGTAGGGAGGTCATACAGGCACGTGGAGGCCACACACACTACTGAGCCTCATTTTGACTTGTTTTAAGGACATTACATCAAAGTTGGATCAGCCTGTAGTGTGGTTTTCCACTTTAATTTTGAGTGTGACTCCAAATCCAGACCTCCATGGGTTGATAAATTTGATTTCCATTGATAATTTTTGTGTGGTTTTGTTGTCAGCACATTCAACTATGTAAAGAAAAAAGTAGTTAATAAGAATATTTCATTCATTCAGATCTAGGATGTGTTATTTTAGTGTTCCCTTTATTTGTTTGAGCAGTGTAGTTTACAGAGTGCAAAAAGTGCTGCTGTTGCTAGCTAGCATGCCTTTCTGTGATGCAGACTGTTAGCTGAGCTGCAGACTGGTGCTGGCGTTGTATTATGGGAGATGTAGTTTTGGCTCTCTAAGGTCGAAATGGGATAGAGGCGATTTCACGTTGTAACTTGTTTGTGTTAAAGGGTTTTTGTACATGAGTTGTATTTTGGTACTGTCAACACTGAAAGCACCTATTAATGTATTGGGGATGTGAGACAGGATGTGTGTTTTACCTTTCTTCATGCTCCTGTATAGAACAGCTTGTCAGATGGTGGATTGGAGACGGATGTGTTCCTGTCCTGTCTTTTCACAACACTATTGCAGGTATGGTTCTATTGTCTAAGAATTAAGAGGATACATTTGTTGTATTAAGGACTGGTTATTATTTTATACTATACATTATGGCTTTATGTATGAATGTGATTTGAGTCTGAGAAAACACAGAAAGAGAAAGAACAACTTGTCAGGTGGGGCGTTGGAGACGGATGTGTTCCTGTCCTGTCTTTATCACAATACTATTGCAGATCAACATAAAAGCCAAAAAGACAGCCATGGTGTCGCTCTTCATTTCTGGGTTCTCCTGTGGTACATATAAAACCCGCTATAAGACCACCAAGAGAACGGGGCTTTTATGGTACAGCTGGTCGTACATTGGCTGTGTAACTACCCAGTATCTGAGCAGGGATAATGGGCAGGGTAAGGTGAAATTGTTTTGTTAAAGTGTATCTGTTGTTGTTATATCGGGTACTTCTCTGCCCTGTCCAAAGGAGACATTCTACCAACCAAGGAGAGGCTGGAGAGGCCTGGTGCCACACAGAAGACAGATACCAGACTAACTCCAGGCCTGCTCAAGGTCCTAAACAAACAGATAGTCAGTAACCCACAGAATGACACCAGGCCTCCTCACTCATATTTGGTACTCTAGCTTGCCCCTATTAAAACTGTCCATGGTAGTTGAAAATTGAGAGGAACCAAGCTAATTGAACCCCTGTTCTCCCTCCTCTCTCCATGTATGTTTCTAGCCTATTCCCAGGAGACAATCAGTATGGAGGAGCTGCAGCAGAAGTGGAAGGGTCTGTGTCAGCCCTCAGAGCAGCTGGACACTGCTGGCCCTGGGGAACTTCTTTGCCAACATCCACTGGATGCAGTTATTCGCTCTGTAAGGGGTGATTGACTGGCTCCCATATGTCAGTCAGTCTCCAGAGAGAAACTGTGGTGTAGTTCGTATAAGTACCACATGGAGGCAGTATTTCACTGTCTTGATGACCTAGCGTTTACTGACTTTTCTGTGTGTGTTCAGATCATCAATGCCCTGAGGTATGCGTGTGAAATCCTGACAGAGTATGAGGGGGGTGGAGCGGCGACGATGCCCTTTGATCTGTTCGGAGGGCTGTACACCCTACCTGGCCCACCTGGGCGGAGAGATCCCCAGGACCAGATAGACAGCTTCCTAAAGCAGCCTGCAGAAGCCTGTCTGAGTACACTACCCTACACATACTTTCTCTATCACTCTGTAGTTGTCTGTCTGTCTGTCTCTCTCTCTCTCACTATCTATCCCCCTCTGTTTCTACCTCTCTCATACTATATATCCTGTTGTTCATTAGCCACATAGGCCTAGTACAGTAATCTCATTGGTTTATAGTGCGAGAACATACCTGTAGTATTCACAGCATACCTGTACTGTGGATGGTACGTTACATTACTAAGGCGGTCAATACCCTCTAAAATATCCTAACCCTAATTCTATTGGCTATCATTGCGTAAGATCTGATTACGTTATCTAACACTGCCTAAGACGATTGGGAATATACCCTCAACATGAGATGCTAGAGATACTGTAGTTATAATCATAGATTTGATAGTAAGCAGCATGAAATGGTTCTAAAACAAGGCATTAATGTTTACACCACCAAACAAATAGACATGATTCAGGTGGCTAACTTCTACAGCGGCAAAAATTGAGAGAATAGGAGAGGGAGAGAGACGATAGGGAAGAGGAGAGGGAGAGAGACGATAGGGAAGAGGAGAGGGAGAGAGACGATAGGGAAGAGGAGAAGGAAGAGAGAGGGAGAGACGATAGGGAAGAGGAGAGGGAGAGAGACGATAGGGAAGAGGAGAGGGAGAGAGACGATAGGAAAGAGGAGAGAGGAGAGACGATAGGGAAGAGGAGAGATAGGGAAGAGGAGAGGGAGAGAGACGATAGGAAGAGGAGAGGGAGAGAGACGATATGGAAGAGGAGAGGGAGAGAGACGATAGGGAAGAAGAGGAGAGGGGGAAGAGAGACGATAGGGAAGAGGAGAGGGAGAGAGACGATAGGGAAGAGGAGAGGGAGAAGAGGAGAGGAGAGAGATAGGGAAGAGGAGAGGGAGAGAGACGATAGGGAGGAGAGGAGATAGGGAAGAGGAGAGGGAGAGAGACGATGGGAAGAGGAGAGGAGAGAGACGATAGGGAAGAGGAGAGGGAGAGAGACGATAGGGAAGAGGAGAGGGAGAGAGACGATAGGGAAGAGGAGAGGGAGAGAGACGATAGGAAAGAGAGACGATAGGGAAGAGGAGAGGGAGAGAGACGGGAAGATAGGGAAGAGGAGAGGGAGAGAGACGATAGGGGGAAGAGGAGAGGGAGAGAGACGATAGGGAAGAGGAGAGGGAGAGAGACGATAGGAAAGAGGAGAGGGAGAGGGAAGAGGAGAGGGATAGGGAAAGAGGAGAGGAGAGAGAGACGAAGAGGAAGAGGAGAGGGAGAGAGACGATAGGGAAGAGGAGAGGGAGAGAGACGGGAAGAGGGAAGAGGAGAGGGAGAGAGAGAGGAGAGAGACGATAGGAAGAGGAGAGGGAGAGAGACGATAGAAGAGGAGGGGAAAGAGGAAGAGGGAGGGAGAGAGACGATAGGAAGAGGAGAGGGAGAGAGACGATAGGAAGAGGAGAGGGAGAGGAGAGATGATAGGAAAGAGGAGAGGGAGAGAGAGACGATAGGGAAGAGGAGAGGGAGAGAGACGATAGGGAAGAGGAGAGGAGAGAGACGATAGGGAAGAGGAGAGGGAGAGAGACGATAGGGAAGAGGAGAGGGAGAGAGACGATAGGGAAGAGGAGAGGGAGAGAGACGATAGGGAAGAGGAGAGGGAGAGACGATATGGAAGAGGAGAGGGAGAGAGACGATAGGAAGAGGAGAGGGAGAGAGACGATGGGGGAAGAGGAGAGGGAGAGACGATAGGGAAGAGGAGAGGGAGAGAGACGATAGGGAAGAGGAGAGGGAGAGAGACGATAGGGAAGAGGAGAGGGAGAGAGAGGGAGAGAGACGATAGGGAAGAGGAGAGGGAGAGAGACGATAGGGAAGAGGAGAGGGAGAGAGACGATAGGGAAGAGGAGAGGGAGAGAGACAGGGAAGAGAGACGATAGGGAAGAGGAGAGGGAGAGAGACGATAGGGAAGAGGAGAGGGAGAGAGACGATAGGGAAGAGGAGAGGGAGAGAGACGATAGGAAAGAGGAGAGGGGAAAGAGAGACGATAGGGAAGAGGAGAGGGAGAGAGACGATAGGGAAGAGGAGAGGGAGAGGAGAGAGACGATATGGAAGAGGAGAGGGAGAGAGACGATAGGGAAGAGGAGAGGGAGAGAGAGGGAGAGAGACGATAGGAAAGAGGGAAGAGGAGAGGGAGAGAGACGAGGAGGAAGAGAGAGGGAGAGAGACGATAGGGAAGAGGAGAAGGAGAGAGACGATGGAAGAGGAGAGGGAGAGAGGACGAGGGAGGGAAGAGGGGAAGAGGGGAGAGAGACGATAGGGAAGAGGAGAGGGAGAGAGACAATAGGGAAGAGGAGAGGGAGAGAGAGAGAGACGATAGGGAAGAGGAGAGGGGAAGAGAGAGGGACGATAGGAAGAAGAGGGAGAGGACGATAGAAGAGACGATAGGGAAGAGGAAGAGGGAGGGAGAGAGACGATAGGGAAGGAGAGGAGGAGAGGGAGAGACGATATGGAAGAGGAGAGAGGAGAGGGACGATAGGGAAGAGGAGAGGGAGAGGAGACGGGAAGAGGGGGAAGAGGAGAGGGAAAGAGAGACGATAGGGAAGAGGAGAGGAGAGAGACGATAGGGAAGAGGGAAGAGGAGAGGGAGAGAGAGAGGGAGAGAGACGATAGGGAAGAGGAGAGGGAGAGAGACGATAGGAAAGAGGAGAGGAGAGAGACGATAGGAAGAGGAGAGGGAGAGAGACGATATGGAAGAGGAGAGGAGGAGAGAGACGATAGGAAGAGGAGAGGAAGAGACGATAGGGAAGAGGAGAGGGAGAGAGACGATAGGGAAGAGGAGAGGGAGAGAGACGATAGGAAGAGGAGAGGGAGAGGGAGAGACGATAGGAAGAGGAGAGGGAGAGAGACGATAGGGAAGAGGAGAGGGAGAGAGACGATAGGGAAGAGGAGAGGGAGAGAGACGATAGGGAAGAGGAGAGGGAGAGAGAGGGAGAGAGACGATAGGGAAGAGGAGAGGGAGAGAGACGATAGGGAAGAGGAGAGGGAGAGAGACGATAGGGAAGAGGAGAGGGAGAGAGACGATAGGGAAGAGGAGAGGGAAGAGAGACGATAGGGAAGAGGAGAGGGAGAGAGACGATAGGGAAGAGGAGAGGGAGAGAGACGATAGGAGGAGAGGGAAGAGGAGAGGGAGAGAGACGATAGGGAAGAGGAGAGGGAGAGAGACGATAGGGAAGAGGAGAGGGAGAGAGACGATAGGGAAGAGGAGAGGGAGAGAGACGATAGGGAAGAGGAGAGGGAGAGAGACGATAGGAAGAGGAGAGGGAGAGAGATAGGGAAGAGGGAGAGGAGAGGAGAGAGACGATAGGAAAGAGGGAGAGAGAGAGAGAGGGAGAGAGACGATAGGAAAGAGGAGAGGGAGAGAGACGATAGGAAGAGGAGAGGGAGAGAGACGATAGGAAAGAGGAGAGGGAGAGAGACGATAGGGAAGAGGAGAGGGAGAGAGACGATAGGAAAGGAGGAGAGGAGAGAGACGATAGGGAAAGAGGAGAGGGAGAGAGACGATAGGGAAGAGGAGAGGGAGAGAGACGATAGGAAGAAGGAGAGAGAGAGAGACGATAGGGAAGGGAAGAGGAGAGGGAGAGAGACGATAGGGAAGAGGAGAGGGAGAGAGACGATAGGGAAGAGGAGAAGGAGAGAGACGATAGGGAAGAGGAGAAGAGGAGAGAGAGACGATAGGGGAAGAGGAGAGGGGGAAGAGAGAGGAGAGAGACGATAGGGAAGAGGAGAGGGAGAGAGACGATAGGGAAGAGGGGAGAGGGAGAGAGAGAGGGAGAGAGACGATAGGGAAGAGGAGAGGGAAGAGAGACGATAGGGAAGAGGAGAGGGAGAGAGACGATAGGGAAGAGGAGAGGGAGAGAGACGATAGGGAAGAGGAGAGGGAAGAGAGACGATAGGGAAGAGGAGAGGGAGAGAGACGATAGGAAAGAGAGGAGAGGACGAGAGAGGGACGATAGGGAAGAGGAGAGGGAGAGAGACGATAGGGAAGAGGAGAGGGAGAGAGACGATAGGGAAGAGGAGAGGGACGATAGGAAAGAGGAGAGAGAGAGACGATAGGGAAGAGGAGAGGGAGAGAGACGATAGGGAAGAGGAGAGGAGAGAGACGATAGGAAGAGAGAGACGAGAGGGAGAGAGACGATAGGGAAGAGGAGAGGGAGAGACGATAGGAAGAGAGAGGAGAGAGACGATAGGGAGAGAGGGAAGGGAGAGGGAGAGACGATAGGGAAGAGGAGAGGGAGAGAGACGAAGAGGAGAGGAGAGAGACGATAAGGGAAAGAGGAGAGGGAGAGAGACGATAGGAAAGAGGAGAGGGAGAGAGACGATAGGGAAGAGGGAAGAGAGAGGGAGAGAGACGATAGGGAAGAGGAGAGGAGAGGAAGAGGAGAGGAGAGAGACGATAGGGAAGAGGAGAGGGAGAGAGACGATAGGGAAGAGGAGAGGGAGAGAGACGATAGGGAAAGAGGAGAGGGAGAGAGAGAGGGAGAGAGACGATAGGAAGAGGAGAGAGACGATAGGGAAGAGAGAGGGAGAGAGACGATAGGGAAGAGGAGAGGAGAGAGAGAGAGAGGGAGAGACGATAGGAAAGAGGAGAGGGAGAGAGACGATAGGAAAGAGGAGAGGGAGAGAGACGATAGGAAAGAGGAGAGGGAGAGAGATGATAGGGAAGAGGAGAGGGAGAGAGACGATAGGAAGAGGAGAGGGAGAGAGACGATAGGGAAGAGGAGAGGGAGAGAGACGATAGGAAAGAGGAGAGGGAGAGAGACGATAGGGAAGAGAGAGAGGGAGGGAGAGAGACGATAGGGAAGAGGAGAGGGAGAGAGAGGGAGACGATAGGGAAGAGGAGAGGAGAGACGAGAGAGACGATAGGGAAGAGGAGAGGGAGAGAGACGATAGGGAAGAGGAGAGGGAGAGAGACGATAGGGAAGAGGAGAAGGAAGAAACAGAACATACCAGAAAAAAAAGGGTTTACTACTTACTCTACAAATACATTCTCTAAATCAACATGAATTCAGGATCAGTGATTTTCTTCTCTATTAATGCTCAGATTTGGACAATAATAATAAATAATAGCCCGTGCTTGAATTATATCCCAAACAGAATGCTCTCAAGGTCATTGAGTTTGGTCCATATCTTATTGAGAGTTGCTGTGATATTACATGGAAGGCTACTGTATGTAAGTTAGTATCACTGTTTCCAATGACACTCGCTCCTGTCCTGACAGGTTAGTCGTTAGTTAATTTGTCATGCTCATGACTTATCGCTCAAGTGCCTGTTGCATTCACTTTCCACTTGGCATATTCTGTGAGAGGTTCTGAGACAGAGAGATTGTCAGCTCTTGTGAAATAGAGATACAGTGTTCGAATCAGTGGTCCTCTCGACAATAGAACAGACACTGATAAGGCTAGTGAGTGAGAGAGCCCCCAGATCATCTGTTCAAAACTAACACACACAGTGGTACACAGTAGCACATGCTGTAATACACAGAAGATTGCCTGTGTGTGATAGTGAAAGCCAGAAAACACATCACTGCAGTGGTTGAGCACAGGAATCAAAACAGACTAATCTCTAACTTTTTCTTTCCCATACAGTCGTCATGTAGGATGAGGAAATATTACAAGGAATTGACGTCTATGTTTGACAATGTATCGAGAACTCTCATTGCATATACCAGTTGACTGCTTGCAGCATAGTAAAATCATCTCTCTAGCATGAAGCAGCCTAGGTTGCCTTGCAAAAGTATTCACCCTCCTTGGCATTTTTCCTATTTTGTTGCATTACAACCTGTAATTTTAAATAGATTTTTATTTGGATTCCATGTAATGGACATACACAAAATAGTCCAAATTGGTAAAGTGAAATGAAAAAAATTACTTGTTGCAAAAAATTACTAAAAATTCCAAACGGAAAAGTGGTGTGTGTATTCACCCCCTTTGCTATTAAGCCCCTAAATAAGATCTGGTATACCAATTACCTCCAGAAGTCACATAATTACTTAGATTGCACACAGGTGGACTTTATTTAAGTGTCACATGATCTGTCACATGATCTCAGTATATATACACCTGTTCTGAAAAGCCCCAGAGTCTGCAACACCACTAAGCAAGGGGCACCATCAAAAAAGTGGCACCATGAAGACCAAGGAGCTCTCCAAACAGGTCAGGGACAAAGTTGTAGAGAAGTACAGATCAGGGTTGGGTTATAAAAAAATATCAGAAACCTTGAACATCCCACGGAGCACCATTTCAATCCTTGATTAAAAAATTGAAAGAATATGGCGCCACAACAAACCTGCCAAGAGAGGGCCGCCCACCAAAACTCACGGATCAGGCAAGGAGGGCAATAATCAGAGAGGCAGAGTGGCCAGAAGAAAAATGTTTAAGAAAAAAATAAACACGTTTGAAGTTCGCCAAAAGGCATGTGGGAGATTCCCCAAACATATGGAAGAAGGTATTCTGGTTAGATGAGACTAAAATTGAGCTTTTTGGCCATCAAGGAAAACACTATGTCTGGCGCAAACCCAACACCTCTCATCACCCCGAGAATACCATCCCCACAGTGAAGCATGGTGGTGGCAGCATCATGCTGTGGGTATTTTTTCCACGACTGGGAAACTGGTCAGAATTGAAGGAATGATGGATGGCGCTAAATAAAGGGAAATTCTTGAGGGAAACATGTTTCAGTCTTCAAGAGATTTGAGACTGGGACGGAGGTTCACCTTCCAGCAGGACAATGACCCTAAGCATACTGCTAAAGCAACACTCAAGTGGCTTAAGGGGAAACATTTAAATGTCTTGGAATGGCATAGTCAAAGCCCAGACCTCAATCCAATTGAGAAACTGTGGTACGACTTAAATATTGCTGTACACCAGCGGGACCCATCCAACTTGAAGGAGCTGGAGCAGTTTTGCCTTAAAGAATGGGCAAAAATCCCAGTGGCTAGTTGTGCCAAGCTTATAGAGACATACCCCAAGAGACTTGCAGCTGTAACTGCTGCAAAAGGTGTCTCTACAAAGTATTGACTTTGTGTGTGGGGGGGGGTGAATAGTTATGCACGCTCAAATTTTCTGTTTTTTTGTCTTATTTCTTGTGTTTCACAAGAAAAAATATTTTGCCTCTTCAAAATGGTAGTCATGTTGTGTAAATCAAATGATACAACCTCCCCAAAAACCTATTTTAATTCCAAGTTGTAAGGCAACAAAATAGGAAAAATGCCAAGGGGGTGACTACTTTCGCAAGCCACTGTATTACAATGGGGGTTTCGTGCCAGACAAAGTGTTTCTTGAATCTGTGCCAGGGTTTCATTGGGTTAATCTAGTTCCCTGGCTAGCCTGTCACTGATGGTAATGTAATAAACTCCTTTACCTCACAACACCCTGTCATCCCATTGGCTGTTGGCAGCGCTGCTTAATAAGCCCTGTGATCTGAATTGCTCCTGGCAGCGCTTGATGAGCTCTGTAATCTGATTGGCTTCTTGCAGAAATTGGTTAGACAATCCTGTGATTTAATTGGCTGCTGGCTGTTTTAGGTAAAGGAGTTCTTTGATCGAATTGGCTCTTGGCAGTGATGGAGTGAGGGAGCAGAAAAGGGTCTTGCTAAAGGTTACCCCTATTGGTTAGGATTTGGGGATTGGGTAATCTGGTTCTATATCTGTGGTTCTGACCTCCAGATGCAGGGTTATGGAGAGGTTTGGGTAGGCGTGCTGCTTATAGACACACCACATCATGGTGCCAAAGTCATAGACACTGCAAATCTCACAGGAAACACACCCCTTGAGGCTGTTGAGGTGAGGGCTGGCTGGCTGGCTGGCTGGCTGGCTGGCTGGCTGCTGTGAGACAGACTGCAGCATGATGCCAAACCTGAAGAGCAGACAACTCACTGCTAGGGAATCTCTTAATCCCTAACACACACACACAAACCTCTGACAGTGAACACTTACACAAACACACATACCCTCAGAGAACACGTTTACAAACACACAAACATAAGTCTCACACACACACACACACTAGCATAGGTAGGGCAAAGTTGAGGAAAGTAGGGTTTTCCTCTTTATTTTCCCAAATGAAGGGATGTAACCATATTACACAATAGTATAGGTACTAACCAGCAGTAGAGTGTAACCTTGGCTAGGTACAGGTATAAAACATGAGGTTTCCATGCTGTGAGTGTGGAAGGATCCAGCTAAGTTACAAGCCAGGTCAGGAAATAAGATCAGGGGGATTTTATGTTTCCGGGACTGGTTAGCAGCAGGCTAGAGGGGGCAGGAAGGGGGCTCATCAGCACCCCTCCTCTTCTAACTACCCCCCCTCTAGTCTGGGCTCCATGCCGGGACTGGGGGCCATGGAAAGTTGTATATGTTTTTTCGTGACCAGGTTTTTAACATTTTGTTTAAATGATCCCTTCTATGCTGTGATCCCTTCTGTCCATATAATCATATTCATTTTGATCTATACAGGCAAGACTGATCCTGGATCAGCACTCATACTCTGAGATGCTATGTGGATATGGGCCCTGGTCTCTTCATTGCTCCTTAGGTATCTCACGACTGAAGCTTGTGCACAAGACACCATAGACCTCAATTACAGTCTGTGTGTAGCTTTGTAGAGTTAGTGGGCTGGGGTCCTAGAGAAGAATTTGTTGCACAACAGCAGCCTCTACTTTACTGCAGCCTGTCCCTGGGAAATAACATTTCTAGGGAGGTGACGCTATCACAGAATAGTAGGTAGGAAGGAAGGAAAGGAAGGAAACGAGTGGCCAGGGCCAGAGAGAACACAAAGCCCTCAGTGAGGAGAGGGAGTAACTAGGGAGATGGAACAGGAGGAGAGAAAGAGAAGATAACAACAAAGAAAGACTTGGACCCGAAGAGAGGGAGGGAGAGTGTAAGGAAAACAACTTTTGTCCACTGGCAACATGCTTTCAGGGTAGGTCACAGCTAACAATACAGTAAGGTCTCTCTCCTCTACAGCAACTCATTTTCTTTGTTTTGCCAAGGAGGAATGGTGCAGCCAGCTGACTTCAGGGATGGGATATTTCCTGAAATGTCCTTTTTTTCTGAAATCAGGAATTCCTGCTTTTCTGTCATCATCCTCCATTAAAAGACCGTTGGAATTGACAACCTATACCCCCCTCCCCAAAAGCAGTATCCCATTTTCCCTGACTTTGTATGTTGTCTTGAATTATACTGGTCTCTTTGTATTGCGGACTTGCCCTTTTCCAGACCAACAGACTGCACTGAGTAGGACCCAGGACAGATGACTTTCATATCCAGAGGCCTCATTCAAAGACCTGTCTGTCTATTGCCTGTCTATAATCATGTACTATGATCTGACTGTATGGCTGTCATGAACTGGTTTATTCTGTATGTGTGTATCTGTATCCATGTCCCATCTTATGTATCTGAATCCATGTTCCATCTTATGTAACTGTATCCATGTCCCATCTTATGTAACTGTATCCATGTCCCATCTTATGTAACTGTATCCATGTCCCATCTTATGTATCTGAATCCATGTTCCATCTTATGTAACTGTATCCATGTCCCATCTTATGTAACTGTATCCATGTCCCATCTTATGTATCTGAATCCATGTCCCATCTTTTAATAAATGGTAAACACACAGTCAGACAAATACGCACATCTGCGAGTGCACATACAAACAAGTCGTGTTAATGAAGGGGATTTGCTCTGTGATTAGAATGTGTTAATTGCCAGTCAGATGCCTGAATAAATGCTATTGGAAGCAGTAAACACACTCCACCTATCTCTCTCATTCCTTTGCTTTCTCCCTCCTTTAGTGTCTACCTGGTGTTCTCTGTTCTGGTAAATGAACTTATACCTGCCGGTCAAAGAGCTACTGATAAACATATTAACACGCAGCAGATTGTTGCTTTATGGGAAAAGGGGAAACAACTCAGAGACCTGTATAAACGCACACGCACGGTGTACTCAAACCCACACAGGGGCCAGGGTGTGTCTAAGTAGTCATAAGAGGGCTTTTGTACACTGCAGCACAGGGTATTCCAGGTGAGGGGATGGTTTGTTAGCGGATAGTTTACCTCAGAAATATATGTACTTTTTTTTTTTTAACAGACATTTTCCGACCTCCAAAGTAGAACCACTTTTGAGGGCTGAAAACAACTTTGGGTGGATCTATGCCTTTAAGGTGTTGTGTAGGCTCTGTGTTTTAAAGAAATTCATTGAGAGGTCTGTAGGTAGAGAGTGCATGTATAGACATGTTTAAATCCCAGGTAAGATGCTGTTGTGTTGAGGAATACTGACAAAGATGAAGAATATAGGCAGTATGAGATATTAGTTGTCAGTTTATCTACTTATAAAGGCATGATCTTCATCGGAAAAAAAATATATATACTGATGATTAGCATCTATAGAGCATTGACACGGGCCCACAGAATATGCTTAGGTGTAAAGTTTCGGGTGCTGATCTGTTGAGTGACACCCCTTTCTCTGGCTGTCACACACCCATGACCCTCAGAACATGGGCTCGGGCCAGACGTTTACCTGTCCTTTACCCCCCAGGGGTTCTACTCTGATTGGCTGTCTGGGAATTCCAGGTGCGGCTCACAAGTCAAGATGAGATCAGGTGGGTCAGAATCACAGAGGACACAGAGTGCTAGATTAATTGCTACATATGAAGTGATATGGCAGGAACCAGGCAGGTTCTTATTGCCTCTGTCACGCACACAAACAAACAAACCAGCCAGGGCCACTGGATGTTTGTCTGCATCAGGCCCTTGACTACATCAGGAGGACCAGGAGAAAACAGACCTGCTGAACACTAAACAGCCTTGTCATTCACTCCTGTTGGATCTGATTAGCAATGGGCTGATACACTGCAGACTGATTTAGAGGCTGCATAGGCCTCGGGCGGCTAGGACAGCTGGGGCCGGGCCAGGGACAGATTAGGGTCAGATACACCAAGAGAGGAGAGTCCCTCTAGCAAGCAGACACACAGATCCACAGGCCATTTAACAAGCACAATACCACTGTCTTGGATTGGCATCATGAGTTGATGGAACCTTATTAAACATGGATTGATCAGTGAATCAATAGTCAGTTTAGGCCTATTTTAACTTGGCTTGTTCTACAAGTGTGGTTGTATGGTTGAATCAAGGATGGATATCTGAACTGTTGTGACTGTTCTACCGAGTGTCTGAGTCATTCACAGTGAGAACTAAGGTAATGTAGGGGGATTTCCTGACAGATCTCACATTATCCAAGAAACAGAAAATGTACATTTGAAACCGCAGAATGACTGCACAGACGTTTTACTTTGTTTTTGCAGTATGAATCATTCTAACGATGACCAATGTCTCATGAAAGGGTTGCAATGGGGTTGCCCCCATTTAGCTAAAATGATAATCTCAAAAGTATTTCTGATGTCAACATTTCAGACAGAGCGGAATTAATCTGCTCAAACGAAAACGAAATGAGGGAGGGCATGAGGGGAGCGCCATGGAGAGGAGGGGGCAGTTGGCTACGAAACTAATCGGATTATGGGACTACAGTTTATCGAGTGCCTGTTTTTCTACTCTGCGCGTTATCTGGGTGAGTGAGGCTCTTTTACTTTGGGTACTGCGTGTCTATTGTTTTCTGTCCTAATGAGGAACACATTTTTTTTTCGTACTGATGATGACATAACAAGAGTTGGCGTAACTCTCGGTTTACTTCGTGTCGGAAAGGGGGATGTTGACTGTTGAATTGCACTTTAAATCACGAGCATTTAATTTTCTCACTGCTCCAGACGTGATGGAAAAACTTTCTGTGTTTTAGCAAATGAACAAAAACAATCAACTTTTGACTCCGGTGAAGGCTACAACCCGGTGTAGTTTAGGTTGGTATTCCAGGGACAGCGCAGCGATATGATTTCATGTTAATTTCTCTCTGGGATGCTGGAGTTGGACTATTATCAGGGAAATATTCCTCAACGGAGTAGGATCAGCAGTTTGCCTGTTAGATCACATCACAACGAGTTGCCAAACCTTCACTGTCATTCCATTTCCAGGCTCTTTGCAAAGTTGAACTCATACTCCGCGTTGATGTTGGAAAAAACGTCCACGTGCTCTTCGCCCGAGATCCACCCGTTCTTCCCCCCCGAGGAGGACAGCCACCTAGGGGGTTAGATGGTGCTGATCACGGATGAGAGAGACGGAGGTGGCTCCTCTACTACGGTCCGAGTCAAACAGCAGCAGCAGAACCCCAAAGGCGCCAGCGGCATCGCCCAGGTCCATCCAACCATTACTGAGGAATCACCGTCCTTATCAGACGATGACTCATACCTCGGGTCCTGCGAGTCAGAGGGGGATGAGTACGAGGAATACGACGATTTCTCGTTATTACCGGACAGTAAAAGTATCGCTTCGGACGACTCCTTTTACCCACCGGACGATGTGTTCGCGGACAACGAGCGGACCCCCTCTCCACCGAGTCCCGAGCCGCTGACGTTCTTCCAGGCGTGTTGCACCAACAACGCCACGATAGTCCGGATCATGATCCGACAAGGTGTGGGGGTAGAGGAGGTGAGGGAGACGGATAAAAACAACAGGGTAAGTCGGGTTAAATGTGCCCATATGTTCTGTGTCAAAAAAAAAATTTTTCGGAATGTGTTCTGTTCTAATGCATTTCTATCCAGTGGCTTCTCTTCCTGTCGTGGGTTTGGAGATGAGGTCGTTTGGCACTGCCTTGTACACAATGGTGCGTGCGGTGTGAACTCACCTGTGCGTAATTACGCATGGTCAAAGTGCATATCCAAAGTGATCAACTGTTGTATATTTGTTGAAGTACGTCAACAGTTATGTATTCGCTCATGTATGTCAGTGTGTCGAGGGGTTAAACAAATATATATTTTTTAAGTTTTAAGAACATGTCAGCCAAAACAACAGTAATCAGATGCTTCATATAACTTGGCCATTGTAGCAGATATTTGAACTTTGAGAGTCATGATTAACATTAGATCCCAAAGTTAAACCTATTCTTCCTATCCAAGCTGAGCTGAGTTGCTAAAGTAGTTTGTTTGCCAGTAGAATCAGAACCAGAGCCACATCTCATATTAGTTTCATTTCCTTTCACGTGTGTGTCTGCCCAGGATTTATGGGTCTTGAGAGAGGAGCCTGAAGTTCTGATAGTCATAATTACAGCAACAGGAAAACACGGAGTCTCTCACAGTCAACAGAACAACCGGCACTGTGTGTGTGTGTCTTTATGTGTCTGTCTGTGTTGTACTGTCTGTGGATGGATTCAGGGTACCTGTGAGAGAATCAGTGTAATATAGGTTTGCTTACTGACTTTCTAATATGAATCTCCCCACTGTCAATTAAAGGCCTGTACTGTTAAGACAGTGTTTTACAGAGACTCATGAGAAGAGCATTCTCATTTAGGCCTACAGGCTGTCCATTACAAGTCAATAACTGCTTTATAAATCTCATAGTAATAATGTATGTTTGATTTGACAATGCAAAGAGACCTGGAATACCTAGCAGGTAATACATGCTCTCAGTTGGATGTGGCTGTGTATCAATGATATATATAAACCCTAGATTGCTGATACTATGTATTGGCCATTGAGAGGCTTTGAAGTCACTGTTCGGCCATATTGGCACTCCCCAGTAGGAGCAGTCCTCCATAGAAATGATTGGAATTCTACACTACTTCAATTAAATGTTTCAAGGGCAAGATGACATGTATTTCATATATTTTTTTGTTGCTGTAGTGGGGACAGTATCATTAGTCATCTCAAAAAATTATAATACAACATATTTTTTACACTGGTGAGGGAGCGCCAAGATGGAGGCATCGTGGCGTCAACACAGCATCCTTTATTAGCCATCTAATGTATACATAATGGTTCCCAAGTGGTTTTGCATTATTGTTATGACACATGGTGTTTTCAGTGTCAGTATGACTCACCAGATACACACCACAATGTTTTCCAACAACACAGAGAACTAAGAGGAACTGGCTGTAAACCACCAGTTGGACCCTTCATTTGAATTGATAGACACTTTTAAAACCACTAAAGACCAACTCCCCTTTGAGTATTCGTGCCTCTGTATGTTGTTTAGTTCTCACTGTGAATATAAACATATGCACACACACTCACTCACTCGTTCTGGCAGTGAGTGAGATCAGCCTTTATCAGATTGTACAGTGAAGTGGTCATGCAGTCCTCTCTCTGTGTGTTATCAATGATGAGGTCACAGGACCTGAGGGAGGAACAGTGTGAATTACATAATCAGAATTGTAACGCCATGATGTCGACAGGCTGTCTCTCACTGCCTGGCCTTGGGATTGCTACTCATCTGCTCCCATGCTGCAGCATTCCTCATCAACTCTCTCGGTGTGTGTTGGTGGCGTTGTGCCTGCATTCCTCATCAACGCTGCCTGTCGAGGAATTCTTATGATAATTATGGGTATAATAGGAAGAGAGAAATGTGTGTGGATATCCTCAGTTGGGAGAGAGAGAGAGAGATGGAGGGAGAAAGACAGTCCTTCGTTTTAAGAGTGTGTGATAAATCTCATTACACTGGGACACAGTCCTGTCTCCTGTCTTGTGTTCATTACACTGGTACACAGTCCTGTCTCCTGTCTTGTGTTCATTACACTGGGACACAGTCCTGTCTCCTGTCTGCTGTTCATTACACTGGGACACAGTCCTGTCTCCTGTCTTGTGTTCATTACACTGGGACACAGTCCTGTCTCCTGTCTTGTGTTCATTACACTGGGACACAGTCCTGTCTCCTGTCTTGTGTTCATTACACTGGGACACAGTCCTGTCTCCTGTCTGCTGTTCATTACACTGGGACACAGTCCTGTCTCCTGTCTTGTGTTCATTACACTGGGACACAGTCCTGTCTCCTGTCTCCTGTCTTGTGTTCATTACACTGGGACACAGTCCTGTCTCCTGTCTTGTGTTCATTACACTGGGACACAGTCCTGTCTCCTGTCTCCTGTCTTGTGTTCATTAGAGTGGGACATAGTCCTGTCTCCTGTCTTGTGTTCATTACACTGGGACACAGTCCTGTCTCCTGTCTTGTGTTCATTACACTGGGACACAGTCCTGTCTCCTGTCTTGTGTTCATTACACTGGGACACAGTCCTGTCTCCTGTCTTGTGTTCATTACACTGGGACACAGTCCTGTCTCCTGTCTTGTGTTCATTACACTGGGACACAGTCCTGTCTCCTGTCTTGTGTTCATTACACTGGGACACAGTCCTGTCTCCTGTCTTGTGTTCATTACACTGGGACACAGTCCTGTCTCCTGTCTTGTGTTCATTACACTGGGACACAGTCCTGTCTCCTGTCTTGTGTTCATTACAGTGGGACACAGTCCTCTCCTGTCTCCTTACACTGGGACACAGTCTTCTCCTGTCTGTTTCATTACACTGGGACACAGTCCTGTCTCCTGTCTTGTGTCATTACACTGGGACACAGTCCTGTCTCCTGTCTTGTGTTCATTACACTGGGACACAGTCCTGTCTCCTGTCTCATGTTCATTACACTGGGACACAGTCCTGTCTCCTGTCTTGTGTTCATTACACTGGGACACAGTCCTGTCTCCTGTCTTGTGTTCATTACACTGGGACACAGTCCTGTCTCCTGTCTGCTGTTCATTACACTGGGACACAGTCCTGTCTCCTGTCTCCTGTCTTGTGTTCATTACACTGGGACACAGTCCTGTCTCCTGTCTTGTGTTCATTACACTGGGACACAGTCCTGTCTCCTGTCTTGTGTTCATTACACTGGGACACAGTCCTGTCTCCTGTCTGCTGTTCATTACACTGGGACACAGTCCTGTCTCCTGTCTTGTGTTCATTACACTGGGACACAGTCCTGTCTCCTGTCTTGTGTTCATTACACTGGGACACAGTCCTGTCTCCTGTCTTGTGTTCATTACACTGGGACACAGTCCTGTCTCCTGTCTCATGTTCATTATACTGGGACACAGTCCTGTCTCCTGTCTTGTGTTCATTACACTGGGACACAGTCCTGTCTCCTGTCTTGTGTTCATTACACTGGGACACAGTCTGTCTCCTGTCTGCTGTTCATTACACTGGGACACAGTCCTGTCTCCTGTCTGCTGTTCATTACACTGGGACACAGTCCTGTCTCCTGTCTTGTGTTCATTACAGTGGGACACAGTCCTGTCTCCTGTCTTGTGTTCATTACACTGGGACACAGTCCTGTCTCCTGTCTGCTGTTCATTACACTGGAACACAGTCCTGTCTCCTGTCTGCTGTTCATTACACTGGGACACAGTCCTGTCTCCTGTCTTGTGTTCATTACACTGGGACACAGTCCTGTCTCCTGTCTTGTGTTCATTACACTGGGACACAGTCCTGTCTCCTGTCTTGTGTTCATTACACTGGGACACAGTCCTGTCTCCTGTCTTGTGTTCATTCTTGTGGGACACAGTCCTGTTCTCCCTGTCTCCTGTCTTGTGTTCATTACACTGGGACACAGTCCTGTCTCCTGTCTGCTGTTCATTACACTGGGACACAGTCCTGTCTCCTGTCTGCTGTTCATTACACTGGGACACAGTCCTGTCTCCTGTCTGCTGTTCATTACACTGGGACACAGTCCTGTCTCTGTTTCATGTCTTGTGTTCATTACAGTGGGACACAGTCCTGTCTCCTGTCTTGTGTTCATTACACTGGGACACAGTCCTGTCTCCTGTCTTGCTGTTCATTACACTGGGACACAGTCCTGTCTCCTGTCTTACACTGGGACACAGTTCATTACACTGGGACACAGTCCTGTCTCCTGTCTTGTGTTCATTACACTGGGACACAGTCCTGTCTCCTGTCTTGTGTTCATTACACTGGTACACAGTCCTGTCTCCTGTCTTGTGTTCATTACACTGGGACACAGTCCTGTCTCCTGTCTTGTGTTCATTACACTGGGACACAGTCCTGTCTCCTGTCTTGTGTTCATTACAGTGGGACACAGTCCTGTCTCCTGTCTTGTGTTCATTACAGTGGGACACAGTCCTGTCTCCTGTCTTGTGTTCATTACACTGGGACACAGTCCTGTCTCCTGTCTGCTGTTCATTACACTGGGACACAGTCCTGTCTCCTGTCTTGTGTTCATTACACTGGGACACAGTCCTGTCTCCTGTCTTGTGTTCATTACACTGGGACACAGTCCTGTCTCCTGTCTGCTGTTCATTACACTGGGACACAGTCCTGTCTCCTGTCTGCTGTTCATTACACTGGGACACAGTCCTGTCTCCTGTCTGCTGTTCATTACACTGGGACACAGTCCTGTCTCCTGTCTTGTGTTCATTACACTGGGACACAGTCCTGTCTCCTGTCTTGTGTTCATTACACTGGGACACAGTCCTGTCTCCTGTCTTGTGTTCATTACACTGGGACACAGTCCTGTCTCCTGTCTTGTGTTCATTACACTGGGACACAGTCCTGTCTCCTGTCTTGTGTTCATTACACTGGGACACAGTCCTGTCTCCTGTCTGCTGTTCATTACACTGGGACACAGTCCTGTCTCCTGTCTCATGTTCATTACACTGGGACACAGTCCTGTCTCCTGTCTCATGTTCATTACACTGGGACACAGTCCTGTCTCCTGTCTTGTGTTCATTACACTGGGACACAGTCCTGTCTCCTGTCTTGTGTTCATTACACTGGGACACAGTCCTGTCTCCTGTCTGCTGTTCATTACACTGGGACACAGTCCTGTCTCCTGTCTTGTGTTCATTACACTGGGACACAGTCCTGTCTCCTGTCTGCTGTTCATTACACTGGGACACAGTCCTGTCTCCTGTCTGCTGTTCATTACACTGGGACACAGTCCTGTCTCCTGTCTTGTGTTCATTACACTGGGACACAGTCCTGTCTCCTGTCTTGTGTTCATTACACTGGGACACAGTCCTGTCTCCTGTCTGCTGTTCATTACACTGGGACACAGTCCTGTCTCCTGTCTGCTGTTCATTACACTGGGACACAGTCCTGTCTCCTGTCTTGTGTTCATTACACTGGGACACAGTCCTGTCTCCTGTCTTGTGTTCATTACACTGGGACACAGTCCTGTCTCCTGTCTTGTGTTCATTACACTGGGACACAGTCCTGTCTCCTGTCTTGTGTTCATTACACTGGGACACAGTCCTGTCTCCTGTCTTGTGTTCATTACACTGGGACACAGTCCTGTCTCCTGTCTGCTGTTCATTACACTGGGACACAGTCCTGTCTCCTGTCTTGTGTTCATTACACTGGGACACAGTCCTGTCTCCTGTCTGCTGTTCATTACACTGGGACACAGTCCTGTCTCCTGTCTCATGTTCATTACACTGGGACACAGTCCTGTCTCCTGTCTCATTACACTGGGACACAGTCCTGTCTCCTGTCTGCTGTTCATTACACTGGGACACAGTCCTGTCTCCTGTCTTGTGTTCATTACACTGGGACACAGTCCTGTCTCCTGTCTGTGTTCTTACACTGGGACACAGTCCTGTCTCATTACACTGGGACACAGTCCTGTCTCCTGTCTCATGTTCATTACACTGGGACACAGTCCTGTCTCCTGTCTTGTGTTCATTACACTGGGACACAGTCCTGTCTCCTGTCTCATGTTCATTACACTGGGACACAGTCCTGTCTCCTGTCTTGTGTTCATTACACTGGGACACAGTCCTGTCTCCTGTCTTGTGTTCATTACACTGGGACACAGTCCTGTCTCCTGTCTCATGTTCATTACACTGGGACACAGTCCTGTCTCCTGTCTTGTGTTTATTACACTGGGACACAGTCCTGTCTCCTGTCTCATGTTCATTATACTGGGACACAGTCCTGTCTCCTGTCTTGTGTTCATTACACTGGGACACAGTCCTGTCTCCTGTCTTGTGTTCATTACACTGGGACACAGTCCTGTCTCCTGTCTGCTGTTCATTACACTGGGACACAGTCCTGTCTCCTGTCTTGTGTTCATTACACTGGGACACAGTCCTGTCTCCTGTCTCATGTTCATTACACTGGGACACAGTCCTGTCTCCTGTCTGCTGTTCATTACACTGGGACACAGTCCTGTCTCCTGTCTGCTGTTCATTACACTGGGACACAGTCCTGTCTCCTGTCTGCTGTTCATTACACTGGGACACAGTCCTGTCTCCTGTCTGCTGTCTCCTGCCTCGTGTTCTGTAAAACACACATGCTAGGCTTCATGTTTCTGTCAAACTTAGGTTGTAAAATGGTTGTGATGCGTCTGTGATACAATGGAGAGAATGTCTGCACGAATATCTACACAATACTTGTGTTCTTTTTTTTTCTTTGTCTTATCACATTGGTTGTGCCAAAGCAAAAGAGTAATTCGAGGTTATGGTTTGAAATATGTTTTCAGTTTGCTTAACCATAGAAATAAGGGACAATGTTTTCATCCATGAAATGATCTACTGTATCAGGAATGACAATCTTAGCTCTCTGTCAAACTGTCATCAAAGCTCTGTTTTGGGTTTGTGTCTCTCTGGGTGAGGCATGTCCTATCTAATATCCTCTGGGGTCACCGAGGCCAGCGTGACGCAATCAACTACTATCTGGCTCTAATTTACACCCAAAAACACATGTTTAATGTTTTAAAACTGTTGAAATATTAAAGAAATGAGTTACACACGTATAATTCTGTTTGCTATTGCTGTAGTTTAGAAGTTGTGAAATAAAAAAAATGGATCTGGCCAGCTAAA